>NW_027480870.1:0-103456 GCF_051401765.1 Calliopsis andreniformis | reverse complement strand
TTCGAACCGACGACTTTCGGTTCCGGAGCGACACGAACGCTCCATGATTCTCGATTATCTCGACACAGGTAAGAGACAGAGGAGAACAAGTGTATGGTTTTAGAGAGCCACGAGCACCAGGAATAAGGATCTACCGTTGTCATTTCGTTCCGTCGACATTCGGTTCCGGAGCGACACGAACGGGGACTTAGAATTTTTTCGCTCGGGCTCCGGAGCGACACGAACGGGGACTTAGAATTTTTTCGCTCGGGCTCCGGAGCGACACGATCGCTCCGTTATTCTACGTTCTCTCGGTCCACGGGCATCAGAGAGCAAAACAGCCTAATAGTTTTAGAGTGCCTCAACGATCAGGAATATGGATCTAACGTTCTCGTTTCGAACCGACGACTTTCGGTTCCGGAGCGACACGAACGCTCCATGATTCTCGATTATCTCGACACAGGTAAGAGACAGAGGAGAACAAGTGTATGGTTTTAGAGAGCCACGAGCACCAGGAATAAGGATCTACCGTTGTCATTTCGTTCCGTCGACATTCGGTTCCGGAGCGACACGAACGGGGACTTAGAATTTTTTCGCTCGGGCTCCGGAGCGACACGAACGGGGACTTAGAATTTTTTCGCTCGGGCTCCGGAGCGACACGATCGCTCCGTTATTCTACGTTCTCTCGGTCCACGGGCATCAGAGAGCAAAACAGCCTAATAGTTTTAGAGTGCCTCAACGATCAGGAATATGGATCTAACGTTCTCGTTTCGAACCGACGACTTTCGGTTCCGGAGCGACACGAACGCTCCATGATTCTCGATTATCTCGACACAGGTAAGAGACAGAGGAGAACAAGTGTATGGTTTTAGAGAGCCACGAGCACCAGGAATAAGGATCTACCGTTGTCATTTCGTTCCGTCGACATTCGGTTCCGGAGCGACACGAACGGGGACTTAGAATTTTTTCGCTCGGGCTCCGGAGCGACACGAACGGGGACTTAGAATTTTTTCGCTCGGGCTCCGGAGCGACACGATCGCTCCGTTATTCTACGTTCTCTCGGTCCACGGGCATCAGAGAGCAAAGCAGCCTAATAGTTTTAGAGTGCCTCAACGATCAGGAATATGGATCTAACGTTCTCGTTTCGAACCGACGACTTTCGGTTCCGGAGCGACACGAACGCTCCATGATTCTCGATTATCTCGACACAGGTAAGAGACAGAGGAGAACAAGTGTATGGTTTTAGAGAGCCACGAGCACCAGGAATAAGGATCTACCGTTGTCATTTCGTTCCGTCGACATTCGGTTCCGGAGCGACACGAACGGGGACTTAGAATTTTTTCGCTCGGGCTCCGGAGCGACACGAACGGGGACTTAGAATTTTTTCGCTCGGGCTCCGGAGCGACACGATCGCTCCGTTATTCTACGTTCTCTCGGTCCACGGGCATCAGAGAGCAAAACAGCCTAATAGTTTTAGAGTGCCTCAACGATCAGGAATATGGATCTAACGTTCTCGTTTCGAACCGACGACTTTCGGTTCCGGAGCGACACGAACGCTCCATGATTCTCGATTATCTCGACACAGGTAAGAGACAGAGGAGAACAAGTGTATGGTTTTAGAGAGCCACGAGCACCAGGAATAAGGATCTACCGTTGTCATTTCGTTCCGTCGACATTCGGTTCCGGAGCGACACGAACGGGGACTTAGAATTTTTTCGCTCGGGCTCCGGAGCGACACGAACGGGGACTTAGAATTTTTTCGCTCGGGCTCCGGAGCGACACGATCGCTCCGTTATTCTACGTTCTCTCGGTCCACGGGCATCAGAGAGCAAAACAGCCTAATAGTTTTAGAGTGCCTCAACGATCAGGAATATGGATCTAACGTTCTCGTTTCGAACCGACGACTTTCGGTTCCGGAGCGACACGAACGCTCCATGATTCTCGATTATCTCGACACAGGTAAGAGACAGAGGAGAACAAGTGTATGGTTTTAGAGAGCCACGAGCACCAGGAATAAGGATCTACCGTTGTCATTTCGTTCCGTCGACATTCGGTTCCGGAGCGACACGAACGGGGACTTAGAATTTTTTCGCTCGGGCTCCGGAGCGACACGAACGGGGACTTAGAATTTTTTCGCTCGGGCTCCGGAGCGACACGATCGCTCCGTTATTCTACGTTCTCTCGGTCCACGGGCATCAGAGAGCAAAACAGCCTAATAGTTTTAGAGTGCCTCAACGATCAGGAATATGGATCTAACGTTCTCGTTTCGAACCGACGACTTTCGGTTCCGGAGCGACACGAACGCTCCATGATTCTCGATTATCTCGACACAGGTAAGAGACAGAGGAGAACAAGTGTATGGTTTTAGAGAGCCACGAGCACCAGGAATAAGGATCTACCGTTGTCATTTCGTTCCGTCGACATTCGGTTCCGGAGCGACACGAACGGGGACTTAGAATTTTTTCGCTCGGGCTCCGGAGCGACACGAACGGGGACTTAGAATTTTTTCGCTCGGGCTCCGGAGCGACACGATCGCTCCGTTATTCTACGTTCTCTCTGTCCACGGGCATCAGAGAGCAAAACAGCCTAATAGTTTTAGAGTGTCTCAACGATCAGGAATATGGATCTAACGTTCTCGTTGCGAACCGACGACTTTCGGTTCCGGAGCGACACGAACGCTCCATGATTCTCGATTATCTCGACACAGGTAAGAGACAGAGGAGAACAAGTGTATGGTTTTAGAGAGCCACGAGCACCAGGAATAAGGATCTACCGTTGTCCTTTCGTTCCGTCAACATTCGGTTCCGGAGCGACACGACCGGGGACTTAGAATTTTTTCGCTCGGGCTCCGGAGCGACACGAACGGGGACTTAGAATTTTTTCGCTCGGGCTCCGGAGCGACACGATCGCTCCGTTATTCTACGTTCTCTCGGTCCACGGGCATCAGAGAGCAAAACAGCCTAATAGTTTTAGAGTGCCTCAACGATCAGGAATATGGATCTAACGTTCTCGTTTCGAACCGACGACTTTCGGTTCCGGAGCGACACGAACGCTCCATGATTCTCGATTATCTCGACACAGGTAAGAGACAGAGGAGAACAAGTGTATGGTTTTAGAGAGCCACGAGCACCAGGAATAAGGATCTACCGTTGTCCTTTCGTTCCGTCAACATTCGGTTCCGGAGCGACACGAATGGGGACTTAGAATTTTTTCGCTCGGGCTCCGGAGCGACACGAACGGGGACTTAGAATTTTTTCGCTCGGGCTCCGGAGCGACACGATCGCTCCGTTATTCTACGTTCTCTCGGTCCACGGGCATCAGAGAGCAAAACGGCCTAATAGTTTTAGAGTGCCTCAACGATCAGGAATATGGATCTAACGTTCTCGTTTCGAACCGACGACTTTCGGTTCCGGAGCGACACGAACGCTCCATGATTCTCGATTATCTCGACACAGGTAAGAGACAGAGGAGAACAAGTGTATGGTTTTAGAGAGCCACGAGCACCAGGAATAAGGATCTACCGTTGTCATTTCGTTCCGTCGACATTCGGTTCCGGAGCGACACGAACGGGGACTTAGAATTTTTTCGCTCGGGCTCCGGAGCGACACGAACGGGGACTTAGAATTTTTTCGCTCGGGCTCCGGAGCGACACGATCGCTCCGTTATTCTACGTTCTCTCGGTCCACGGGCATCAGAGAGCAAAACAGCCTAATAGTTTTAGAGTGCCTCAACGATCAGGAATATGGATCTAACGTTCTCGTTTCGAACCGACGACTTTCGGTTCCGGAGCGACACGAACGCTCCATGATTCTCGATTATCTCGACACAGGTAAGAGACAGAGGAGAACAAGTGTATGGTTTTAGAGAGCCACGAGCACCAGGAATAAGGATCTACCGTTGTCATTTCGTTCCGTCGACATTCGGTTCCGGAGCGACACGAACGGGGACTTAGAATTTTTTCGCTCGGGCTCCGGAGCGACACGAACGGGGACTTAGAATTTTTTCGCTCGGGCTCCGGAGCGACACGATCGCTCCGTTATTCTACGTTCTCTCGGTCCACGGGCATCAGAGAGCAAAACAGCCTAATAGTTTTAGAGTGCCTCAACGATCAGGAATATGGATCTAACGTTCTCGTTTCGAACCGACGACTTTCGGTTCCGGAGCGACACGAACGCTCCATGATTCTCGATTATCTCGACACAGGTAAGAGACAGAGGAGAACAAGTGTATGGTTTTAGAGAGCCACGAGCACCAGGAATAAGGATCTACCGTTGTCATTTCGTTCCGTCGACATTCGGTTCCGGAGCGACACGAACGGGGACTTAGAATTTTTTCGCTCGGGCTCCGGAGCGACACGAACGGGGACTTAGAATTTTTTCGCTCGGGCTCCGGAGCGACACGATCGCTCCGTTATTCTACGTTCTCTCGGTCCACGGGCATCAGAGAGCAAAGCAGCCTAATAGTTTTAGAGTGCCTCAACGATCAGGAATATGGATCTAACGTTCTCGTTTCGAACCGACGACTTTCGGTTCCGGAGCGACACGAACGCTCCATGATTCTCGATTATCTCGACACAGGTAAGAGACAGAGGAGAACAAGTGTATGGTTTTAGAGAGCCACGAGCACCAGGAATAAGGATCTACCGTTGTCATTTCGTTCCGTCGACATTCGGTTCCGGAGCGACACGAACGGGGACTTAGAATTTTTTCGCTCGGGCTCCGGAGCGACACGAACGGGGACTTAGAATTTTTTCGCTCGGGCTCCGGAGCGACACGATCGCTCCGTTATTCTACGTTCTCTCGGTCCACGGGCATCAGAGAGCAAAACAGCCTAATAGTTTTAGAGTGCCTCAACGATCAGGAATATGGATCTAACGTTCTCGTTTCGAACCGACGACTTTCGGTTCCGGAGCGACACGAACGCTCCATGATTCTCGATTATCTCGACACAGGTAAGAGACAGAGGAGAACAAGTGTATGGTTTTAGAGAGCCACGAGCACCAGGAATAAGGATCTACCGTTGTCATTTCGTTCCGTCGACATTCGGTTCCGGAGCGACACGAACGGGGACTTAGAATTTTTTCGCTCGGGCTCCGGAGCGACACGAACGGGGACTTAGAATTTTTTCGCTCGGGCTCCGGAGCGACACGATCGCTCCGTTATTCTACGTTCTCTCGGTCCACGGGCATCAGAGAGCAAAACAGCCTAATAGTTTTAGAGTGCCTCAACGATCAGGAATATGGATCTAACGTTCTCGTTTCGAACCGACGACTTTCGGTTCCGGAGCGACACGAACGCTCCATGATTCTCGATTATCTCGACACAGGTAAGAGACAGAGGAGAACAAGTGTATGGTTTTAGAGAGCCACGAGCACCAGGAATAAGGATCTACCGTTGTCATTTCGTTCCGTCGACATTCGGTTCCGGAGCGACACGAACGGGGATTTAGAATTTTTTCGCGCGGGCTCCGGAGCGACACGAACGGGGACTTAGAATTTTTTCGCTCGGGCTCCGGAGCGACACGATCGCTCCGTTATTCTATGTTCTCTCGGTCCACGGGCATCAGAGAGCAAAACAGCCTAATAGTTTTAGAGTGCCTCAACGATCAGGAATATGGATCTAACGTTCTCGTTTCGAACCGACGACTTTCGGTTCCGGAGCGACACGAACGCTCCATGATTCTCGATTATCTCGACACAGGTAAGAGACAGAGGAGAACAAGTGTATGGTTTTAGAGAGCCACGAGCACCAGGAATAAGGATCTACCGTTGTCCTTTCGTTCCGTCAACATTCGGTTCCGGAGCGACACGAACGGGGACTTAGAATTTTTTCGCTCGGGCTCCGGAGCGACACGAACGGGGACTTAGAATTTTTTCGCTCGGGCTCCGGAGCGACACGATCGCTCCGTTATTCTACGTTCTCTCGGTCCACGGGCATCAGAGAGCAAAACAGCCTAATAGTTTTAGAGTGCCTCAACGATCAGGAATATGGATCTAACGTTCTCGTTTCGAACCGACGACTTTCGGTTCCGGAGCGACACGAACGCTCCATGATTCTCGATTATCTCGACACAGGTAAGAGACAGAGGAGAACAAGTGTATGGTTTTAGAGAGCCACGAGCACCAGGAATAAGGATCTACCGTTGTCATTTCGTTCCGTCGACATTCGGTTCCGGAGCGACACGAACGGGGACTTAGAATTTTTTCGCTCGGGCTCCGGAGCAACACGAACGGGGACTTAGAATTTTTTCGCTCGGGCTCCGGAGCGACACGATCGCTCCGTTATTCTACGTTCTCTCGGTCCACGGGCATCAGAGAGCAAAACAGCCTAATAGTTTTAGAGTGCCTCAACGATCAGGAATATGGATCTAACGTTCTCGTTTCGAACCGACGACTTTCGGTTCCGGAGCGACACGAACGCTCCATGATTCTCGATTATCTTGACACAGGTAAGAGACAGAGGAGAACAAGTGTATGGTTTTAGAGAGCCACGAGCACCAGGAATAAGGATCTACCGTTGTCATTTCGTTCCGTCGACATTCGGTTCCGGAGCGACACGAACGGGGACTTAGAATTTTTTCGCTCGGGCTCCGGAGCGACACGATCGCTCCGTTATTCTACGTTCTCTCGGTCCACGGGCATCAGAGAGCAAAACAGCCTAATAGTTTTAGAGTGCCTCAACGATCAGGAATATGGATCTAACGTTCTCGTTTCGAACCGACGACTTTTGGTTCCGGAGCGACACGAACGCTCCATGATTCTCGATCATCTCGACACAGGTAAGAGACAGAGGAGAACAAGTGTATGGTTTTAGAGAGCCACGAGCACCAGGAATAAGGATCTACCGTTGTCCTTTCGTTCCGTCAACATTCGGTTCCGGAGCGACACGAACGGGGACTTAGAATTTTTTCGCTCGGGCTCCGGAGCGACACGAACGGGGACTTAGAATTTTTTCGCTCGGGTTCCGGAGCGACACGATCGCTCCGTTATTCTACGTTCTCTCGGTCCACGGGCATCAGAGAGCAAAACAGCCTAATAGTTTTAGAGTGCCTCAACGATCAGGAATATGGATCTAACGTTCTCGTTTCGAACCGACGACTTTCGGTTCCGGAGCGACACGAACGCTCCATGATTCTCGATTATCTCGACACAGGTAAGAGACAGAGGAGAACAAGTGTATGGTTTTAGAGAGCCACGAGCACCAGGAATAAGGATCTACCGTTGTCATTTCGTTCCGTCGACATTCGGTTCCGGAGCGACACGAACGGGGACTTAGAATTTTTTCGCTCGGGCTCCGGAGCGACACGAACGGGGACTTAGAATTTTTTCGCTCGGGCTCCGGAGCGACACGATCGCTCCGTTATTCTACGTTCTCTCGGTCCACGGGCATCAGAGAGCAAAACAGCCTAATAGTTTTAGAGTGCCTCAACGATCAGGAATATGGATCTAACGTTCTCGTTTCGAACCGACGACTTTCGGTTCCGGAGCGACACGAACGCTCCATGATTCTCGATTATCTCGACACAGGTAAGAGACAGAGGAGAACAAGTGTATGGTTTTAGAGAGCCACGAGCACCAGGAATAAGGATCTACCGTTGTCATTTCGTTCCGTCGACATTCGGTTCCGGAGCGACACGAACGGGGACTTAGAATTTTTTCGCTCGGGCTCCGGAGCGACACGAACGGGGACTTAGAATTTTTTCGCTCGGGCTCCGGAGCGACACGATCGCTCCGTTATTCTACGTTCTCTCGGTCCACGGGCATCAGAGAGCAAAACAGCCTAATAGTTTTAGAGTGCCTCAACGATCAGGAATATGGATCTAACGTTCTCGTTTCGAACCGACGACTTTCGGTTCCGGAGCGACACGAACGCTCCATGATTCTCGATCATCTCGACACAGGTAAGAGACAGAGGAGAACAAGTGTATGGTTTTAGAGAGCCACGAGCACCAGGAATAAGGATCTACCGTTGTCCTTTCGTTCCGTCAACATTCGGTTCCGGAGCGACACGACCGGGGACTTAGAATTTTTTCGCTCGGGCTCCGGAGCGACACGAACGGGGACTTAGAATTTTTTCGCTCGGGCTCCGGAGCGACACGATCGCTCCGTTATTCTACGTTCTCTCGGTCCACGGGCATCAGAGAGCAAAACAGCCTAATAGTTTTAGAGTGCCTCAACGATCAGGAATATGGATCTAACGTTCTCGTTTCGAACCGACGACTTTCGGTTCCGGAGCGACACGAACGCTCCATGATTCTCGATTATCTCGACACAGGTAAGAGACAGAGGAGAACAAGTGTATGGTTTTAGAGAGCCACGAGCACCAGGAATAAGGATCTACCGTTGTCATTTCGTTCCGTCGACATTCGGTTCCGGAGCGACACGAACGGGGACTTAGAATTTTTTCGCTCGGGCTCCGGAGCGACACGAACGGGGACTTAGAATTTTTTCGCTCGGGCTCCGGAGCGACACGATCGCTCCGTTATTCTACGTTCTCTCGGTCCACGGGCATCAGAGAGCAAAACAGCCTAATAGTTTTAGAGTGCCTCAACGATCAGGAATATGGATCTAACGTTCTCGTTTCGAACCGACGACTTTCGGTTCCGGAGCGACACGAACGCTCCATGATTCTCGATTATCTCGACACAGGTAAGAGACAGAGGAGAACAAGTGTATGGTTTTAGAGAGCAACGAGCACCAGGAATAAGGATCTACCGTTGTCCTTTCGTTCCGTCGACATTCGGTTCCGGAGCGACACGAACGGGGACTTAGAATTTTTTCGCTCGGGCTCCGGAGCGACACGAACGGGGACTTTGAACATTTTCGCTCGGGCTCCGGAGCGACACGATCGCTCCGTTATTCTACGTTCTCTCGGTCTACGGGCATCAGAGAGCAAAACAGCCTAATAGTTTTAGAGTGCCTCAACGATCAGGAATATGGATCTAGCGTTCTCGTTTCGAACCGACGACTTTCGGTTCCGGAGCGACACGAACGCTCCATGATTCTCGATTATCTCGACACAGGTAAGAGACAGAGGAGAACAAGTGTGTGGTTTTAGAGAGCCACGAGCACCAGGAATAAGGATCTACCGTTGTCCTTTCGTTCCGTCGACATTCGGTTCCGGAGCGACACGAACGGGGACTTAGAATTTTTTCGCTCGGGCTCCGGAGCGACACGAACGGGGACTTAGAATTTTTTCGCTCGGGCTCCGGAGCGACACGATCGCTCCGTTATTCTACGTTCTCTCGGTCCACGGGCATCAGAGAGCAAAACGGCCTAATAGTTTTAGAGTGCCTCAACGATCAGGAATATGGATCTAACGTTCTCGTTTCGAACCGACGACTTTCGGTTCCGGAGCGACACGAACGCTCCATGATTCTCGATTATCTCGACACAGGTAAGAGACAGAGGAGAACAAGTGTATGGTTTTAGAGAGCCACGAGCACCAGGAATAAGGATCTACCGTTGTCATTTCGTTCCGTCGACATTCGGTTCCGGAGCGACACGAACGGGGACTTAGAATTTTTTCGCTCGGGCTCCGGAGCGACACGAACGGGGACTTAGAATTTTTTCGCTCGGGCTCCGGAGCGACACGATCGCTCCGTTATTCTACGTTCTCTCGGTCCACGGGCATCAGAGAGCAAAACAGCCTAATAGTTTTAGAGTGCCTCAACGATCAGGAATATGGATCTAACGTTCTCGTTTCGAACCGACGACTTTCGGTTCCGGAGCGACACGAACGCTCCATGATTCTCGATTATCTCGACACAGGTAAGAGACAGAGGAGAACAAGTGTATGGTTTTAGAGAGCCACGAGCACCAGGAATAAGGATCTACCGTTGTCATTTCGTTCCGTCGACATTCGGTTCCGGAGCGACACGAACGGGGACTTAGAATTTTTTCGCTCGGGCTCCGGAGCGACACGAACGGGGACTTAGAATTTTTTCGCTCGGGCTCCGGAGCGACACGATCGCTCCGTTATTCTACGTTCTCTCGGTCCACGGGCATCAGAGAGCAAAACAGCCTAATAGTTTTAGAGTGCCTCAACGATCAGGAATATGGATCTAACGTTCTCGTTTCGAACCGACGACTTTCGGTTCCGGAGCGACACGAACGCTCCATGATTCTCGATTATCTCGACACAGGTAAGAGACAGAGGAGAACAAGTGTATGGTTTTAGAGAGCCACGAGCACCAGGAATAAGGATCTACCGTTGTCATTTCGTTCCGTCGACATTCGGTTCCGGAGCGACACGAACGGGGACTTAGAATTTTTTCGCTCGGGCTCCGGAGCGACACGAACGGGGACTTAGAATTTTTTCGCTCGGGCTCCGGAGCGACACGATCGCTCCGTTATTCTACGTTCTCTCGGTCCACGGGCATCAGAGAGCAAAGCAGCCTAATAGTTTTAGAGTGCCTCAACGATCAGGAATATGGATCTAACGTTCTCGTTTCGAACCGACGACTTTCGGTTCCGGAGCGACACGAACGCTCCATGATTCTCGATTATCTCGACACAGGTAAGAGACAGAGGAGAACAAGTGTATGGTTTTAGAGAGCCACGAGCACCAGGAATAAGGATCTACCGTTGTCATTTCGTTCCGTCGACATTCGGTTCCGGAGCGACACGAACGGGGACTTAGAATTTTTTCGCTCGGGCTCCGGAGCGACACGAACGGGGACTTAGAATTTTTTCGCTCGGGCTCCGGAGCGACACGATCGCTCCGTTATTCTACGTTCTCTCGGTCCACGGGCATCAGAGAGCAAAACAGCCTAATAGTTTTAGAGTGCCTCAACGATCAGGAATATGGATCTAACGTTCTCGTTTCGAACCGACGACTTTCGGTTCCGGAGCGACACGAACGCTCCATGATTCTCGATTATCTCGACACAGGTAAGAGACAGAGGAGAACAAGTGTATGGTTTTAGAGAGCCACGAGCACCAGGAATAAGGATCTACCGTTGTCATTTCGTTCCGTCGACATTCGGTTCCGGAGCGACACGAACGGGGACTTAGAATTTTTTCGCTCGGGCTCCGGAGCGACACGAACGGGGACTTAGAATTTTTTCGCTCGGGCTCCGGAGCGACACGATCGCTCCGTTATTCTACGTTCTCTCGGTCCACGTGCATCAGAGAGCAAAACAGCCTAATAGTTTTAGAGTGCCTCAACGATCAGGAATATGGATCTAACGTTCTCGTTTCGAACCGACGACTTTCGGTTCCGGAGCGACACGAACGCTCCATGATCCTCGATTATCTCGACACAGGTAAGAGACAGAGGAGAACAAGTGTATGGTTTTAGAGAGCCACGAGCACCAGGAATAAGGATCTACCGTTGTCCTTTCGTTCCGTCGACATTCGGTTCCGGAGCGACACGAACGGTGACTTAGAATTTTTTCGCTCGGGCTCCGGAGCGACACGAACGGGGACTTAGAATTTTTTCGCTCGGGCTCCGGAGCGACACGATCGCTCCGTTATTCTACGTTCTCTCGGTCCACGGGCATCAGAGAGCAAAACAGCCTAATAGTTTTAGAGTGCCTCAACGATCAGGAATATGGATCTAACGTTCTCGTTTCGAACCGACGACTTTCGGTTCCGGAGCGACACGAACGCTCCATGATTCTCGATTATCTCGACACAGGTAAGAGACAGAGGAGAACAAGTGTATGGTTTTAGAGAGCCACGAGCACCAGGAATAAGGATCTACCGTTGTCATTTCGTTCCGTCGACATTCGGTTCCGGAGCGACACGAACGGGGACTTAGAATTTTTTCGCTCGGGCTCCGGAGCGACACGAACGGGGACTTAGAATTTTTTCGCTCGGGCTCCGGAGCGACACGATCGCTCCGTTATTCTACGTTCTCTCGGTCCACGGGCATCAGAGAGCAAAACAGCCTAATAGTTTTAGAGTGCCTCAACGATCAGGAATATGGATCTAACGTTCTCGTTTCGAACCGACGACTTTCGGTTCCGGAGCGACACGAACGCTCCATGATTCTCGATTATCTCGACACAGGTAAGAGACAGAGGAGAACAAGTGTATGGTTTTAGAGAGCCACGAGCACCAGGAATAAGGATCTACCGTTGTCATTTCGTTCCGTCGACATTCGGTTCCGGAGCGACACGAACGGGGATTTAGAATTTTTTCGCGCGGGCTCCGGAGCGACACGAACGGGGACTTAGAATTTTTTCGCTCGGGCTCCGGAGCGACACGATCGCTCCGTTATTCTATGTTCTCTCGGTCCACGGGCATCAGAGAGCAAAACAGCCTAATAGTTTTAGAGTGCCTCAACGATCAGGAATATGGATCTAACGTTCTCGTTTCGAACCGACGACTTTCGGTTCCGGAGCGACACGAACGCTCCATGATTCTCGATTATCTCGACACAGGTAAGAGACAGAGGAGAACAAGTGTATGGTTTTAGAGAGCCACGAGCACCAGGAATAAGGATCTACCGTTGTCCTTTCGTTCCGTCAACATTCGGTTCCGGAGCGACACGAACGGGGACTTAGAATTTTTTCGCTCGGGCTCCGGAGCGACACGAACGGGGACTTAGAATTTTTTCGCTCGGGCTCCGGAGCGACACGATCGCTCCGTTATTCTACGTTCTCTCGGTCCACGGGCATCAGAGAGCAAAACAGCCTAATAGTTTTAGAGTGCCTCAACGATCAGGAATATGGATCTAACGTTCTCGTTTCGAACCGACGACTTTCGGTTCCGGAGCGACACGAACGCTCCATGATTCTCGATTATCTCGACACAGGTAAGAGACAGAGGAGAACAAGTGTATGGTTTTAGAGAGCCACGAGCACCAGGAATAAGGATCTACCGTTGTCATTTCGTTCCGTCGACATTCGGTTCCGGAGCGACACGAACGGGGACTTAGAATTTTTTCGCTCGGGCTCCGGAGCAACACGAACGGGGACTTAGAATTTTTTCGCTCGGGCTCCGGAGCGACACGATCGCTCCGTTATTCTACGTTCTCTCGGTCCACGGGCATCAGAGAGCAAAACAGCCTAATAGTTTTAGAGTGCCTCAACGATCAGGAATATGGATCTAACGTTCTCGTTTCGAACCGACGACTTTCGGTTCCGGAGCGACACGAACGCTCCATGATTCTCGATTATCTTGACACAGGTAAGAGACAGAGGAGAACAAGTGTATGGTTTTAGAGAGCCACGAGCACCAGGAATAAGGATCTACCGTTGTCATTTCGTTCCGTCGACATTCGGTTCCGGAGCGACACGAACGGGGACTTAGAATTTTTTCGCTCGGGCTCCGGAGCGACACGATCGCTCCGTTATTCTACGTTCTCTCGGTCCACGGGCATCAGAGAGCAAAACAGCCTAATAGTTTTAGAGTGCCTCAACGATCAGGAATATGGATCTAACGTTCTCGTTTCGAACCGACGACTTTTGGTTCCGGAGCGACACGAACGCTCCATGATTCTCGATCATCTCGACACAGGTAAGAGACAGAGGAGAACAAGTGTATGGTTTTAGAGAGCCACGAGCACCAGGAATAAGGATCTACCGTTGTCCTTTCGTTCCGTCAACATTCGGTTCCGGAGCGACACGAACGGGGACTTAGAATTTTTTCGCTCGGGCTCCGGAGCGACACGAACGGGGACTTAGAATTTTTTCGCTCGGGTTCCGGAGCGACACGATCGCTCCGTTATTCTACGTTCTCTCGGTCCACGGGCATCAGAGAGCAAAACAGCCTAATAGTTTTAGAGTGCCTCAACGATCAGGAATATGGATCTAACGTTCTCGTTTCGAACCGACGACTTTCGGTTCCGGAGCGACACGAACGCTCCATGATTCTCGATTATCTCGACACAGGTAAGAGACAGAGGAGAACAAGTGTATGGTTTTAGAGAGCCACGAGCACCAGGAATAAGGATCTACCGTTGTCATTTCGTTCCGTCGACATTCGGTTCCGGAGCGACACGAACGGGGACTTAGAATTTTTTCGCTCGTGCTCCGGAGCGACACGAACGGGGACTTAGAATTTTTTCGCTCGGGCTCCGGAGCGACACGATCGCTCCGTTATTCTACGTTCTCTCGGTCCACGGGCATCAGAGAGCAAAACAGCCTAATAGTTTTAGAGTGCCTCAACGATCAGGAATATGGATCTAACGTTCTCGTTTCGAACCGACGACTTTCGGTTCCGGAGCGACACGAACGCTCCATGATTCTCGATCATCTCGACACAGGTAAGAGACAGAGGAGAACAAGTGTATGGTTTTAGAGAGCCACGAGCACCAGGAATAAGGATCTACCGTTGTCCTTTCGTTCCGTCAACATTCGGTTCCGGAGCGACACGACCGGGGACTTAGAATTTTTTCGCTCGGGCTCCGGAGCGACACGAACGGGGACTTAGAATTTTTTCGCTCGGGCTCCGGAGCGACACGATCGCTCCGTTATTCTACGTTCTCTCGGTCCACGGGCATCAGAGAGCAAAACAGCCTAATAGTTTTAGAGTGCCTCAACGATCAGGAATATGGATCTAACGTTCTCGTTTCGAACCGACGACTTTCGGTTCCGGAGCGACACGAACGCTCCATGATTCTCGATTATCTCGACACAGGTAAGAGACAGAGGAGAACAAGTGTATGGTTTTAGAGAGCCACGAGCACCAGGAATAAGGATCTACCGTTGTCATTTCGTTCCGTCGACATTCGGTTCCGGAGCGACACGAACGGGGACTTAGAATTTTTTCGCTCGGGCTCCGGAGCGACACGAACGGGGACTTAGAATTTTTTCGCTCGGGCTCCGGAGCGACACGATCGCTCCGTTATTCTACGTTCTCTCGGTCCACGGGCATCAGAGAGCAAAACAGCCTAATAGTTTTAGAGTGCCTCAACGATCAGGAATATGGATCTAACGTTCTCGTTTCGAACCGACGACTTTCGGTTCCGGAGCGACACGAACGCTCCATGATTCTCGATTATCTCGACACAGGTAAGAGACAGAGGAGAACAAGTGTATGGTTTTAGAGAGCAACGAGCACCAGGAATAAGGATCTACCGTTGTCCTTTCGTTCCGTCGACATTCGGTTCCGGAGCGACACGAACGGGGACTTAGAATTTTTTCGCTCGGGCTCCGGAGCGACACGAACGGGGACTTTGAACATTTTCGCTCGGGCTCCGGAGCGACACGATCGCTCCGTTATTCTACGTTCTCTCGGTCTACGGGCATCAGAGAGCAAAACAGCCTAATAGTTTTAGAGTGCCTCAACGATCAGGAATATGGATCTAGCGTTCTCGTTTCGAACCGACGACTTTCGGTTCCGGAGCGACACGAACGCTCCATGATTCTCGATTATCTCGACACAGGTAAGAGACAGAGGAGAACAAGTGTGTGGTTTTAGAGAGCCACGAGCACCAGGAATAAGGATCTACCGTTGTCCTTTCGTTCCGTCGACATTCGGTTCCGGAGCGACACGAACGGGGACTTAGAATTTTTTCGCTCGGGCTCCGGAGCGACACGAACGGGGACTTAGAATTTTTTCGCTCGGGCTCCGGAGCGACACGATCGCTCCGTTATTCTACGTTCTCTCGGTCCACGGGCATCAGAGAGCAAAACAGCCTAATAGTTTTAGAGTGCCTCAACGATCAGGAATATGGATCTAACGTTCTCGTTTCGAACCGACGACTTTCGGTTCCGGAGCGACACGAACGCTCCATGATTCTCGATTATCTCGACACAGGTAAGAGACAGAGGAGAACAAGTGTATGGTTTTAGAGAGCCACGAGCACCAGGAATAAGGATCTACCGTTGTCCTTTCGTTCCGTCGACATTCGGTTCCGGAGCGACACGAACGGGGACTTAGAATTTTTTCGCTCGGGCTCCGGAGCGACACGAACGGGGACTTAGAATTTTTTGGCTCGGGCTCCGGAGCGACACGATCGCTCCGTTATTCTACGTTCTCTCGGTCCACGGGCATCAGAGAGCAAAACAGCCTAATAGTTTCAGAGTGCCTCAACGATCAGGAATATGGATCTAACGTTTTCGTTTCGAACCGACGACTTTCGGTTCCGGAGCGGCACGAACGCTCCATGATTCTCGATTATCTCGACACAGGTAAGAGACAGAGGAGAACAAGTGTGTGGTTTTAGAGAGCCACGAGCACCAGGAATAAGGATCTACCGTTGTCCTTTCGTTCCGTCGACATTCGGTTCCGGAGCGACACGAACGGGGACTTAGAATTTTTTCGCTCGGGCTCCGGAGCGACACGAACGGGGACTTAAACTTTTTTCGCTCGGGCTCCGGAGCGACACGATCGCTCCGTTATTCTACGTTCTCTCGGTCCACGGGCATCAGAGAGCAAAACAGCCTAATAGTTTTAGAGTGCCTCAACGATCAGGAATATGGATCTAACGTTCTCGTTTCGAACCGACGACTTTCGGTTCCGGAGCGACACGAACGCTCCATAATTCTCGATTATCTCGACACAGGTAAGAGACAGAGGAGAACAAGTGTATGGTTTTAGAGAGCCACGAGCACCAGGAATAAGGATCTACCGTTGTCCTTTCGTTCCGTCGACATTCGGTTCCGGAGCGACACGAACGGGGACTTAGAATTTTTTCGCTCGGGCTCCGGAGCGACACGAACGGGGACTTAGAATTTTTTCGCTCGGGCTCCGGAGCGACACGATCGCTCCGTTATTCTACGTTCTCTCGGTCCACGGGCATCAGAGAGCAAAACAGCCTAATACTTTTAGAGTGCCCCAACGATCAGGAATATGGATCTAACGTTCTCGTTTCGAACCGACGACTTTCGGTTCCGGAGCGACACGAACGCTCCATGATTCTCGATTATCTCGACACAGGTAAGAGACAGAGGAGAACAAGTGTATGGTTTTAGAGAGCCACGAGCACCAGGAATAAGGATCTACCGTTGTCCTTTCGTTCCGTCGACATTCGGTTCCGGAGCGACACGAACGGGAACTTAGAATTTTTTCGCTCGGGCTCCGGAGCGACACGAACGGGGACTTAGAATTTTTTCGCTCGGGCTCCGGAGCGACACGATCGCTCCGTTATTCTACGTTCTCTCGGTCCACGGGCATCAGAGAGCAAAACAGCCTAATAGTTTTAGAGTGCCTCAACGACCAGGAATATGGATCTAACGTTCTCGTTTCGAACCGACGACTTTCGGTTCCGGAGCGACACGAACGCTCCATGATTCTCGATTATCTCGACACAGGTAAGAGACAGAGGAGAACAAGTGTATGGTTTTAGAGAGCCACGAGCACCAGAAATATGGATCTACCGTTGTCCCTTCGTTCCGTCGACATTCGGTTCCGGAGCGACACGAACGCGGACTTAGAATTTTTTCGCTCGGGCTCCGAAGCGACACGAACGGGGACTTTGAACATTTTCGCTCGGGCTCCGGAGCGACACGATCGCTCCGTTATTCTACGTTCTCTCGGTCCACGGGCATCAGAGAGCAAAACAGCCTAATAGTTTTAGAGTGCCTCAACGATCAGGAATATGGATCTAACGTTCTCGTTTCGAACCGACGACTTTCGGTTCCGGAGCGACACGAACGCTCCATGATTCTCGATTATCTCGACACAGGTAAGAGACAGAGGAGAACAAGTGTATGGTTTTAGAGAGCCACGAGCACCAGGAATAAGGATCTACCGTTGTCCTTTCGTTCCGTCGACATTCGGTTCCGGAGCGACACGAACGGGGACTTAGAATTTTTTCGCACGGGCTCCGGAGCGACACGAACGGGGACTTAGAATTTCTTCGCTCGGGCTCCGGAGCGACACGATCGCTCCGTTATTCTACGTTCTCTCGGTCCACGTGCATCAGAGAGCAAAACAGCCTAATAGTTTTAGAGTGCCTCAACGATCAGGAATATGGATCTAACGTTCTCGTTTCGAACCGACGACTTTCGGTTCCGGAGCGACACGAACGCTCCATGATCCTCGATTATCTCGACACAGGTAAGAGACAGAGGAGAACAAGTGTATGGTTTTAGAGAGCCACGAGCACCAGGAATAAGGATCTACCGTTGTCCTTTCGTTCCGTCGACATTCGGTTCCGGAGCGACACGAACGGTGACTTAGAATTTTTTCGCTCGGGCTCCGGAGCGACACGAACGGGGACTTAGAATTTTTTCGCTCGGGCTCCGGAGCGACACGATCGCTCCGTTATTCTACGTTCTCTCGGTCCACGGGCATCAGAGAGCAAAACAGCCTAATAGTTTTAGAGTGCCTCAACGATCAGGAATATGGATCTAACGTTCTCGTTTCGAACCGACGACTTTCGGTTCCGGAGCGACACGAACGCTCCTTGATTCTCGATTATCTCGACACAGGTAAGAGACAGAGGAGAACAAGTGTGTGGTTTTAGAGAGCCACGAGCACCAGGAATAAGGATCTACCGTTGTCCTTTCGTTCCGTCGACATTCGGTTCCGGAGCGACACGACCGGGGACTTAGAATTTTTTCGCTCGGGCTCCGGAGCGACACGAACGGGGACTTTGAACATTTTCGCTCGGGCTCCGGAGCGACACGATCGCTCCGTTATTCTACGTTCTCTCGGTCCACGGGCATCAGAGAGCAAAACAGCCTAATAGTTTTAGAGTGCCTCAACGATCAGGAATATGGATCTAACGTTCTCGTTTCGAACCGACGACTTTCGGTTCCGGAGCGACACGAACGCTCCATGATTCTCGATTATCTCGACACAGGTAAGAGACAGAGGAGAACAAGTGTGTGGTTTTAGAGAGCCACGAGCACCAGGAATAAGGATCTACCGTTGTCCTTTCGTTCCGTCGACATTCGGTTCCGGAGCGACACGAACGGGGACTTAGAATTTTTTCGCTCGGGCTCCGGAGCGACACGAACGGGGACTTAGAATTTTTTCGCTCGGGCTCCGGAGCGACACGATCGCTCCGTTATTCTACGTTCTCTCGGTCCACGGGCATCAGAGAGCAAAACAGCCTAATAGTTTTAGAGTGCCTCAACGATCAGGAATATGGATCTAACGTTCTCGTTTCGAACCGACGACTTTCGGTTCCGGAGCGACACGAACGCTCCATGATTCTCGATTATCTCGACACAGGTAAGAGTCAGAGGAGAACAAGTGTATGGTTTTAGAGAGCCACGAGCACCAGGAATAAGGATCTACCGTTGTCCTTTCGTTCCGTCGACATTCGGTTCCGGAGCGACACGAACGGGGACTTAGAATTTTTTCGCTCGGGCTCCGGAGCGACACGAACGGGGACTTAGAATTTTTTCGCTCGGGCTCCGGAGCGACACGATCGCTCCGTTATTCTACGTTCTCTCGGTCCACGGGCATCAGAGAGCAAAACAGCCTAATAGTTTTAGAGTGCCTCAACGATCAGGAATATGGATCTAACGTTCTCGTTTCGAACCGACGACTTTCGGTTCCGGAGCGACACGAAAGCTCCATGATTCTCGATTATCTCGACACAGGTAAGAGACGGAGGAGAACAAGTGTATGGTTTTAGAGAGCCACGAGCACCAGGAATAAGGATCTACCGTTGTCCTTTCGTTCCGTCGACATTCGGTTCCGGAGCGACACGAACGGGGACTTAGAATTTTTACGCTCGGGCTCCGGAGCGACACGATCGCTCCGTTATTCTACGTTCTCTCGGTCCACGGGCATCAGAGAGCAAAACAGCCTAATAGTTTTAGAGTGCCTCAACGATCAGGAATATGGATCTAACGTTCTCGTTTCGAACCGACGACTTTCGGTTCCGGAGCGACACGAACGCTCCATGATTCTCGATTATCTCGACACAGGTAAGAGACAGAGGAGAACAAGTGTATGGTTTTAGAGAGCCACGAGCACCAGAAATATGGATCTACCGTTGTCCCTTCGTTCCGTCGACATTCGGTTCCGGAGCGACACGAACGCGGACTTAGAATTTTTTCGCTCGGGCTCCGAAGCGACACGAACGGGGACTTTGAACATTTTCGCTCGGGCTCCGGAGCGACACGATCGCTCCGTTATTCTACGTTCTCTCGGTCCACGGGCATCAGAGAGCAAAACAGCCTAATAGTTTTAGAGTGCCTCAACGATCAGGAATATGGATCTAACGTTCTCGTTTCGAACCGACGACTTTCGGTTCCGGAGCGACACGAACGCTCCATGATTCTCGATTATCTCGACACAGGTAAGAGACAGAGGAGAACAAGTGTATGGTTTTAGAGAGCCACGAGCACCAGGAATAAGGATCTACCGTTGTCCTTTCGTTCCGTCGACATTCGGTTCCGGAGCGACACGAACGGGAACTTAGAATTTTTTCGCTCGGGCTCCGGAGCGACACGAACGGGGACTTAGAATTTTTTCGCTCGGGCTCCGGAGCGACACGATCGCTCCGTTATTCTACGTTCTCTCGGTCCACGGGCATCAGAGAGCAAAACAGCCTAATAGTTTTAGAGTGCCTCAACGACCAGGAATATGGATCTAACGTTCTCGTTTCGAACCGACGACTTTCGGTTCCGGAGCGACACGAACGCTCCATGATTCTCGATTATCTCGACACAGGTAAGAGACAGAGGAGAACAAGTGTATGGTTTTAGAGAGCCACGAGCACCAGAAATATGGATCTACCGTTGTCCCTTCGTTCCGTCGACATTCGGTTCCGGAGCGACACGAACGCAGACTTAGAATTTTTTCGCTCGGGCTCCGAAGCGACACGAACGGGGACTTTGAACATTTTCGCTCGGGCTCCGGAGCGACACGATCGCTCCGTTATTCTACGTTCTCTCGGTCCACGGGCATCAGAGAGCAAAACAGCCTAATAGTTTTAGAGTGCCTCAACGATCAGGAATATGGATCTAACGTTCTCGTTTCGAACCGACGACTTTCGGTTCCGGAGCGACACGAACGCTCCATGATTCTCGATTATCTCGACACAGGTAAGAGACAGAGGAGAACAAGTGTGTGGTTTTAGAGAGCCACGAGCACCAGGAATAAGGATCTACCGTTGTCCTTTCGTTCCGTCGACATTCGGTTCCGGAGCGACACGAACGGGGACTTAGAATTTTTTCGCTCGGGCTCCGGAGCGACACGAACGGGGACTTAGAATTTTTTCGCTCGGGCTCCGGAGCGACACGATCGCTCCGTTATTCTACGTTCTCTCGGTCCACGGGCATCAGAGAGCAAAACAGCCTAATAGTTTTAGAGTGCCTCAACGATCAGGAATATGGATCTAACGTTCTCGTTTCGAACCGACGACTTTCGGTTCCGGAGCGACACGAACGCTCCATGATTCTCGATTATCTCGACACAGGTAAGAGACAGAGGAGAACAAGTGTATGGTTTTAGAGAGCCACGAGCACCAGGAATAAGGATCTACCGTTGTCCTTTCGTTCCGTCGACATTCGGTTCCGGAGCGACACGAACGGGGACTTAGAATTTTTTCGCACGGGCTCCGGAGCGACACGAACGGGGACTTAGAATTTCTTCGCTCGGGCTCCGGAGCGACACGATCGCTCCGTTATTCTACGTTCTCTCGGTCCACGTGCATCAGAGAGCAAAACAGCCTAATAGTTTTAGAGTGCCTCAACGATCAGGAATATGGATCTAACGTTCTCGTTTCGAACCGACGACTTTCGGTTCCGGAGCGACACGAACGCTCCATGATCCTCGATTATCTCGACACAGGTAAGAGACAGAGGAGAACAAGTGTATGGTTTTAGAGAGCCACGAGCACCAGGAATAAGGATCTACCGTTGTCCTTTCGTTCCGTCGACATTCGGTTCCGGAGCGACACGAACGGTGACTTAGAATTTTTTCGCTCGGGCTCCGGAGCGACACGAACGGGGACTTAGAATTTTTTCGCTCGGGCTCCGGAGCGACACGATCGCTCCGTTATTCTACGTTCTCTCGGTCCACGGGCATCAGAGAGCAAAACAGCCTAATAGTTTTAGAGTGCCTCAACGATCAGGAATATGGATCTAACGTTCTCGTTTCGAACCGACGACTTTCGGTTCCGGAGCGACACGAACGCTCCTTGATTCTCGATTATCTCGACACAGGTAAGAGACAGAGGAGAACAAGTGTGTGGTTTTAGAGAGCCACGAGCACCAGGAATAAGGATCTACCGTTGTCCTTTCGTTCCGTCGACATTCGGTTCCGGAGCGACACGACCGGGGACTTAGAATTTTTTCGCTCGGGCTCCGGAGCGACACGAACGGGGACTTTGAACATTTTCGCTCGGGCTCCGGAGCGACACGATCGCTCCGTTATTCTACGTTCTCTCGGTCCACGGGCATCAGAGAGCAAAACAGCCTAATAGTTTTAGAGTGCCTCAACGATCAGGAATATGGATCTAACGTTCTCGTTTCGAACCGACGACTTTCGGTTCCGGAGCGACACGAACGCTCCATGATTCTCGATTATCTCGACACAGGTAAGAGACAGAGGAGAACAAGTGTGTGGTTTTAGAGAGCCACGAGCACCAGGAATAAGGATCTACCGTTGTCCTTTCGTTCCGTCGACATTCGGTTCCGGAGCGACACGAACGGGGACTTAGAATTTTTTCGCTCGGGCTCCGGAGCGACACGAACGGGGACTTAGAATTTTTTCGCTCGGGCTCCGGAGCGACACGATCGCTCCGTTATTCTACGTTCTCTCGGTCCACGGGCATCAGAGAGCAAAACAGCCTAATAGTTTTAGAGTGCCTCAACGATCAGGAATATGGATCTAACGTTCTCGTTTCGAACCGACGACTTTCGGTTCCGGAGCGACACGAACGCTCCATGATTCTCGATTATCTCGACACAGGTAAGAGTCAGAGGAGAACAAGTGTATGGTTTTAGAGAGCCACGAGCACCAGGAATAAGGATCTACCGTTGTCCTTTCGTTCCGTCGACATTCGGTTCCGGAGCGACACGAACGGGGACTTAGAATTTTTTCGCTCGGGCTCCGGAGCGACACGAACGGGGACTTAGAATTTTTTCGCTCGGGCTCCGGAGCGACACGATCGCTCCGTTATTCTACGTTCTCTCGGTCCACGGGCATCAGAGAGCAAAACAGCCTAATAGTTTTAGAGTGCCTCAACGATCAGGAATATGGATCTAACGTTCTCGTTTCGAACCGACGACTTTCGGTTCCGGAGCGACACGAACGCTCCATGATTCTCGATTATCTTGACACAGGTAAGAGACAGAGGAGAACAAGTGTATGGTTTTAGAGAGCCACGAGCACCAGGAATAAGGATCTACCGTTGTCATTTCGTTCCGTCGACATTCGGTTCCGGAGCGACACGAACGGGGACTTAGAATTTTTTCGCTCGGGCTCCGGAGCGACACGATCGCTCCGTTATTCTACGTTCTCTCGGTCCACGGGCATCAGAGAGCAAAACAGCCTAATAGTTTTAGAGTGCCTCAACGATCAGGAATATGGATCTAACGTTCTCGTTTCGAACCGACGACTTTTGGTTCCGGAGCGACACGAACGCTCCATGATTCTCGATCATCTCGACACAGGTAAGAGACAGAGGAGAACAAGTGTATGGTTTTAGAGAGCCACGAGCACCAGGAATAAGGATCTACCGTTGTCCTTTCGTTCCGTCAACATTCGGTTCCGGAGCGACACGAACGGGGACTTAGAATTTTTTCGCTCGGGCTCCGGAGCGACACGAACGGGGACTTAGAATTTTTTCGCTCGGGTTCCGGAGCGACACGATCGCTCCGTTATTCTACGTTCTCTCGGTCCACGGGCATCAGAGAGCAAAACAGCCTAATAGTTTTAGAGTGCCTCAACGATCAGGAATATGGATCTAACGTTCTCGTTTCGAACCGACGACTTTCGGTTCCGGAGCGACACGAACGCTCCATGATTCTCGATTATCTCGACACAGGTAAGAGACAGAGGAGAACAAGTGTATGGTTTTAGAGAGCCACGAGCACCAGGAATAAGGATCTACCGTTGTCATTTCGTTCCGTCGACATTCGGTTCCGGAGCGACACGAACGGGGACTTAGAATTTTTTCGCTCGGGCTCCGGAGCGACACGAACGGGGACTTAGAATTTTTTCGCTCGGGCTCCGGAGCGACACGATCGCTCCGTTATTCTACGTTCTCTCGGTCCACGGGCATCAGAGAGCAAAACAGCCTAATAGTTTTAGAGTGCCTCAACGATCAGGAATATGGATCTAACGTTCTCGTTTCGAACCGACGACTTTCGGTTCCGGAGCGACACGAACGCTCCATGATTCTCGATTATCTCGACACAGGTAAGAGACAGAGGAGAACAAGTGTATGGTTTTAGAGAGCCACGAGCACCAGGAATAAGGATCTACCGTTGTCATTTCGTTCCGTCGACATTCGGTTCCGGAGCGACACGAACGGGGACTTAGAATTTTTTCGCTCGGGCTCCGGAGCGACACGAACGGGGACTTAGAATTTTTTCGCTCGGGCTCCGGAGCGACACGATCGCTCCGTTATTCTACGTTCTCTCGGTCCACGGGCATCAGAGAGCAAAACAGCCTAATAGTTTTAGAGTGCCTCAACGATCAGGAATATGGATCTAACGTTCTCGTTTCGAACCGACGACTTTCGGTTCCGGAGCGACACGAACGCTCCATGATTCTCGATTATCTCGACACAGGTAAGAGACAGAGGAGAACAAGTGTATGGTTTTAGAGAGCCACGAGCACCAGGAATAAGGATCTACCGTTGTCCTTTCGTTCCGTCGACATTCGGTTCCGGAGCGACACGAACGGGGACTTAGAATTTTTTCGCTCGGGCTCCGGAGCGACACGAACGGGGACTTAGAATTTTTTCGCTCGGGCTCCGGAGCGACACGATCGCTCCGTTATTCTACGTTCTCTCGGTCCACGGGCATCAGAGAGCAAAACAGCCTAATAGTTTTAGAGTGCCTCAACGATCAGGAATATGGATCTAACGTTCTCGTTTCGAACCGACGACTTTCGGTTCCGGAGCGACACGAAAGCTCCATGATTCTCGATTATCTCGACACAGGTAAGAGACGGAGGAGAACAAGTGTATGGTTTTAGAGAGCCACGAGCACCAGGAATAAGGATCTACCGTTGTCCTTTCGTTCCGTCGACATTCGGTTCCGGAGCGACACGAACGGGGACTTAGAATTTTTTCGCTATGGCTCCGGAGCGACACGATCGCTCCGTTATCCTACGTTCTCTCGGTCCACGGGCATCAGAGAGCAAAACAGCCTAATAGTTTTAGAGTGCCTCAACGATCCGGAATATGGATCTAACGTTCTCGTTTCGAACCGACGACTTTCGGTTCCGGAGCGACACGAACGCTCCATGATTCTCGATTATCTCGACACAGGTAAGAGTCAGAGGAGAACAAGTGTATGGTTTTAGAGAGCCACGAGCACCAGGAATAAGGATCTACCGTTGTCCTTTCGTTCCGTCGACATTCGGTTCCGGAGCGACACGAACGGGGACTTAGAATTTTTTCGCTCGGGCTCCGGAGCGACACGAACGGGGACTTAGAATTTTTTCGCTCGGGCTCCGGAGCGACACGATCGCTCCGTTATTCTACGTTCTCTCGGTCCACGGGCATCAGAGAGCAAAACAGCCTAATAGTTTTAGAGTGCCTCAACGATCAGGAATATGGATCTAACGTTCTCGTTTCGAACCGACGACTTTCGGTTCCGGAGCGACACGAACGCTCCATGATTCTCGATTATCTCGACACAGGTAAGAGACAGAGGAGAACAAGTGTATGGTTTTAGAGAGCCACGAGCACCAGAAATATGGATCTACCGTTGTCCCTTCGTTCCGTCGACATTCGGTTCCGGAGCGACACGAACGCGGACTTAGAATTTTTTCGCTCGGGCTCCGAAGCGACACGAACGGGGACTTTGAACATTTTCGCTCGGGCTCCGGAGCGACACGATCGCTCCGTTATTCTACGTTCTCTCGGTCCACGGGCATCAGAGAGCAAAACAGCCTAATAGTTTTAGAGTGCCTCAACGATCAGGAATATGGATCTAACGTTCTCGTTTCGAACCGACGACTTTCGGTTCCGGAGCGACACGAACGCTCCATGATTCTCGATTATCTCGACACAGGTAAGAGACAGAGGAGAACAAGTGTGTGGTTTTAGAGAGCCACGAGCACCAGGAATAAGGATCTACCGTTGTCCTTTCGTTCCGTCGACATTCGGTTCCGGAGCGACACGAACGGGGACTTAGAATTTTTTCGCTCGGGCTCCGGAGCGACACGAACGGGGACTTAGAATTTTTTCGCTCGGGCTCCGGAGCGACACGATCGCTCCGTTATTCTACGTTCTCTCGGTCCACGGGCATCAGAGAGCAAAACAGCCTAATAGTTTTAGAGTGCCTCAACGATCAGGAATATGGATCTAACGTTCTCGTTTCGAACCGACGACTTTCGGTTCCGGAGCGACACGAACGCTCCATGATTCTCGATTATCTCGACACAGGTAAGAGACAGAGGAGAACAAGTGTATGGTTTTAGAGAGCCACGAGCAGCAGGAATAAGGATCTACCGTTGTCCTTTCGTTCCGTCGACATTCGGTTCCGGAGCGACACGAACGGGGACTTAGAATTTTTTCGCTCGGGCTCCGGAGCGACACGAACGGGGACTTAGAATTTTTTCGCTCGGGCTCCGGAGCGACACGATCGCTCCGTTATTCTACGTTCTCTCGGTCCACGGGCATCAGAGAGCAAAACAGCCTAATAGTTTTAGAGTGCCTCAACGATCAGGAATATGGATCTAACGTTCTCGTTTCGAACCGACGACTTTCGGTTCCGGAGCGACACGAACGCTCCATGATTCTCGATTATCTCGACACAGGTAAGAGACAGAGGAGAACAAGTGTGTGGTTTTAGAGAGCCACGAGCACCAGGAATAAGGATCTACCGTTGTCCTTTCGTTCCGTCGACATTCGGTTCCGGAGCGACACGAACGGGGACTTAGAATTTTTTCGCTCGGGCTCCGGAGCGACACGAACGGGGACTTTGAACATTTTCGCTCGGGCTCCGGAGCGACACGATCGCTCCGTTATTCTACGTTCTCTCGGTCCACGGGCATCAGAGAGCAAAACAGCCTAATAGTTTTAGAGTGCCTCAACGATCAGGAATATGGATCTAACGTTCTCGTTTCGAACCGACGACTTTCGGTTCCGGAGCGACACGAACGCTCCATGATTCTCGATTATCTCGACACAGGTAAGAGACAGAGGAGAACAAGTGTATGGTTTTAGAGAGCCACGAGCACCAGGAATAAGGATCTACCGTTGTCCTTTCGTTCCGTCGACATTCGGTTCCGGAGCGACACGAACGGGGACTTAGAATTTTTTCGCTCGGGCTCCGGAGCGACACGAACGGGGACTTAGAATTTTTTCGCTCGGGCTCCGGAGCGACACGATCGCTCCGTTATTCTACGTTCTCTCGGTCCACGGGCATCAGAGAGCAAAACAGCCTAATACTTTTAGAGTGCCTCAACGATCAGGAATATGGATCTAACGTTCTCGTTTCGAACCGACGACTTTCGGTTCCGGAGCGACACGAACGCTCCATGATTCTCGATTATCTCGACACAGGTAAGAGACAGAGGAGAACAAGTGTATGGTTTTAGAGAGCCACGAGCACCAGGAATAAGGATCTACCGTTGTCCTTTCGTTCCGTCGACATTCGGTTCCGGAGCGACACGAACGGGGACCTAGAATTTTCTCGCTCGGGCTCCGGAGCGACACGAACGGGGACTTAGAATTTTTTCGCTCGGGCTCCGGAGCGACACGATCGCTCCTTATTCTACGTTCTCTCGGTCCACGGGCATCAGAGAGCAAAACAGCCTAATACTTTTAGAGTGCCTCAACGATCAGGAATATGGATCTAACGTTCTCGTTTCGAACCGACGACTTTCGGTTCCGGAGCGACACGAACGCTCCATGATTCTCGATTATCTCGACACAGGTAAGAGACAGAGGAGAACAAGTGTATGGTTTTAGAGAGCCACGAGCACCAGGAATAAGGATCTACCGTTGTCCTTTCGTTCCGTCGACATTCGGTTCCGGAGCGACACGAACGGGGACTTAGAATTTTTTCGCTCGGGCTCCGGAGCGACACGAACGGGGACTTAGAATTTCTTCGCTCGGGCTCCGGAGCGACACGATCGCTCCGTTATTCTACGTTCTCTCGGTCCACGGGCATCAGAGAGCAAAACAGCCTAATAGTTTTAGAGTGCCTCAACGATCAGGAATATGGATCTAACGTTCTCGTTTCGAACCGACGACTTTCGGTTCCGGAGCGACACGAACGCTCCATGATTCTCGATTATCTCGACACAGGTAAGAGACAGAGGAGAACAAGTGTATGGTTTTAGAGAGCCACGAGCACCAGGAATAAGGATCTACCGTTGTCCTTTCGTTCCGTCGACATTCGGTTCCGGAGCGACACGAACGGGGACTTAGAATCTTTTCGCTCGGGCTCCGGAGCGACACGAACGGGGACTTAGAATTTTTTCGCTCGGGCTCCGGAGCGACACGATCGCTCCGTTATTCTACGTTCTCTCGGTCCACGGCATCAGAGAGCAAAACAGCCTAATACTTTTAGAGTGCCTCAACGATCAGGAATATGGATCTAACGTTCTCGTTTCGAACCGACGACTTTCGGTTCCGGAGCGACACGAACGCTCCATGATTCTCGATTATCTCGACACAGGTAAGAGACAGAGGAGAACAAGTGTATGGTTTTAGAGAGCCACGAGCACCAGGAATAAGGATCTACCGTTGTCCTTTCGTTCCGTCGACATTCGGTTCCGGAGCGACACGAACGGGGACTTAGAATTTTTTCGCTCGGGCTCCGGAGCGACACGAACGGGGGACTTAGAATTTTTTCGCTCGGGCTCCGGAGCGACACGATCGCTCCGTTATTCTACGTTCTCTCGGTCCACGGGCATCAGAGAGCAAAACAGCCTAATAGTTTTAGAGTGCCTCAACGATCAGGAATATGGATCTAACGTTCTCGTTTCGAACCGACGACTTTCGGTTCCGGAGCGACACGAACGCTCCATGATTCTCGATTATCTCGACACAGGTAAGACAGAGGAGAACAAGTGTATGGTTTAAGAGCCACGAGCACCAGGAATAAGGATCTACCGTTGTCCTTTCGTTCCGTCGACATTCGGTTCCGGAGCGACACGAACGGGGACGACTTAGACTTCGCTCGGCTCCGGAGCGACACGAACGGGGACTTAGAATTTTTTCGCTCGGGCTCCGGAGCGACACGATCGCTCCGTTATTCTACGTTCTCTCGGTCCACGGGCATCAGAGAGCAAACAGCTAATAGTTTAGAGTGCCTCAACGATCAGGAATATGGATCTAACGTTCTCGTATCGAACCGACGACTTTCGGTCCGGAGCGACACCATGATCTCGATTATCTCGACACAGTAGAGACAGAGGAGAACAAGTGTATGGTTTTAGAGAGCCACGCACCAGGAACAAGGATCTACCGTTGTCCTTTCGTTCCGTCGACATTCGGTTCCGGAGCGACACGAACGGGGACTTAGAATTTTTTCGCTCGGGCTCCGGAGCGACACGAACGGGACTTAGAATTTTTTCTCGCTCGGGCTCCGAGCGACACGATCGCTCCGTTATTCTACGTTCTCTCGGTCCACGGGCATCAGAGAGCAAAACAGCCTAATACTTTTAGAGTGCCTCAACGATCAGGAATATGGATCTAACGTTCTCGTTTCGAACCGACGACTTTCGGTTCCGGAGCGACACGAACGCTCCATGATTCTCGATTATCTCGACACAGGTAAGAGACAGAGGAGAACAAGTGTATGGTTTTAGAGAGCCACGAGCACCAGGAATAAGGATCTACCGTTGTCCTTTCGTTCCGTCGACATTCGGTTCCGGAGCGACACGAACGGGGACCTAGAATTTTCTCGCTCGGGCTCCGGAGCGACACGAACGGGGACTTAGAATTTTTTCGCTCGGGCTCCGGAGCGACACGATCGCTCCGTTATTCTACGTTCTCTCGGTCCACGGGCATCAGAGAGCAAAACAGCCTAATACTTTTAGAGTGCCTCAACGATCAGGAATATGGATCTAACGTTCTCGTTTCGAACCGACGACTTTCGGTTCCGGAGCGACACGAACGCTCCATGATTCTCGATTATCTCGACACAGGTAAGAGACAGAGGAGAACAAGTGTATGGTTTTAGAGAGCCACGAGCACCAGGAATAAGGATCTACCGTTGTCCTTTCGTTCCGTCGACATTCGGTTCCGAGCGACACGAACGGGGACTTAGAATTTTTTCGCTCGGGCTCCGGAGCGACACGAACGGGGACTTAGAATTTCTTCGCTCGGGCTCCGGAGCGACACGATCGCTCCGTTATTCTACGTTCTCTCGGTCCACGGGCATCAGAGAGCAAAACAGCCTAATACTTTTAGAGTGCCTCAACGATCAGGAATATGGATCTAACGTTCTCGTTTCGAACCGACGACTTTCGGTTCCGGAGCGACACGAACGCTCCATGATTCTCGATTATCTCGACACAGGTAAGAGACAGAGGAGAACAAGTGTGTGGTTTTAGAGAGCCACGAGCACCAGGAATAAGATCTACCGTTGTCCTTTCGTTCCGTCGACATTCGGTTCCGGAGCGACACGAACGGGGACCTAGAATTTTCTCGCTCGGGCTCCGGAGCGACACGAACGGGGACTTAGAATTTTTTCGCTCGGGCTCCGGAGCGACACGATCGCTCCGTTATTCTACGTTCTCTCGGTCCACGGGCATCAGAGAGCAAAACAGCCTAATAGTTTTAGAGTGCCTCAACGATCAGGAATATGGATCTAACGTTCTCGTATCGAACCGACGACTTTCGGTTCCGGAGCGACACGAACGCTCCATGATTCTCGATTATCTCGACACAGGTAAGAGACAGAGGAGAACAAGTGTATGGTTTTAGAGAGCCACGAGCACCAGAATAAGGATCTACCGTTGTCCTTTCGTTCCGTCGACATTCGGTTCCGGAGCGACACGAACGGGACTTAGAATTTTTTCGCTCGGGCTCCGGAGCGACACGATCGCTCCGTTATTCTACGTTCTCTCGGTCCACGGGCATCAGAGAGCAAAACAGCCTAATAGTTTTAGAGTGCCTCAACGATCAGGAATATGGATCTAACGTTCTCGTTTCGAACCGACGACTTTCGGTTCCGGAGCGACACGAACGCTCCATGATTCTCGATTATCTCGACACAGGTAAGAGACAGAGGAGAACAAGTGTGTGGTTTTAGAGAGCCACGAGCACCAGGAATAAGGATCTACCGTTGTCCTTTCGTTCCGTCGACATTCGGTTCCGGAGCGACACGAACGGGGACTTAGAATTTTTTCGCTCGGGCTCCGGAGCGACACGAACGGGGACTTAGAATTTTTTCGCTCGGGCTCCGGAGCGACACGATCGCTCCGTTATTCTACGTTCTCTCGGTCCACGGGCATCAGAGAGCAAAACAGCCTAATAGTTTTAGAGTGCCTCAACGATCAGGAATATGGATCTAACGTTCTCGTTTCGAACCGACGACTTTCGGTTCCGGAGCGGCACGAACGCTCCATGATTCTCGATTATCTCGACACAGGTAAGAGACAGAGGAGAACAAGTGTGTGGTTTTAGAGAGCCACGAGCACCAGGAATAAGGATCTACCGTTGTCCTTTCGTTCCGTCGACATTCGGTTCCGGAGCGACACGAACGGGGACTTAGAATTTTTTCGCTCGGGCTCCGGAGCGACACGAACGGGGACTTAGAATTTTTTCGCTCGGGCTCCGGAGCGAACACGATCGCTCCGTTATTCTACGTTCTCTCGGTCCACGGGCATCAGAGAGCAAAACAGCCTAATAGTTTTAGAGTGCCTCAACGATCAGGAATATGGATCTAACGTTCTCGTTTCGAACCGACGACTTTCGGTTCCGGAGCGACACGAACGCTCCATGATTCTCGATTATCTCGACACAGGTAAGAGACAGAGGAGAACAAGTGTGTGGTTTTAGAGAGCCACGAGCACCAGGAATAAGGATCTACCGTTGTCCTTTCGTTCCGTCGACATTCGGTTCCGGAGCGACACGAACGGGGACTTAGAATTTTTTCGCTCGGGCTCCGGAGCGACACGAACGGGGACTTTGAACATTTTCGCTCGGGCTCCGGAGCGACACGATCGCTCCGTTATTCTACGTTCTCTCGGTCCACGGGCATCAGAGAGCAAAACAGCCTAATAGTTTTAGAGTGCCTCAACGATCAGGAATATGGATCTAACGTTCTCGTTTCGAACCGACGACTTTCGGTTCCGGAGCGACACGAACGCTCCATGATTCTCGATTATCTCGACACAGGTAAGAGACAGAGGAGAACAAGTGTATGGTTTTAGAGAGCCACGAGCACCAGGAATAAGGATCTACCGTTGTCCTTTCGTTCGTCGACATTCGGTTCCGGAGCGACACGAACGGGGACTTAGAATTTTTTCGCTCGGGCTCCGGAGCGACACGAACGGGGACTTAGAATTTTTTCGCTCGGGCTCCGGAGCGACACGATCGCTCCGTTATTCTACGTTCTCTCGGTCCACGGGCATCAGAGAGCAAAACAGCCTAATACTTTTAGAGTGCCTCAACGATCAGGAATATGGATCTAACGTTCTCGTTTCGAACCGACGACTTTCGGTTCCGGAGCGACACGAACGCTCCATGATTCTCGATTATCTCGACACAGGTAAGAGACAGAGGAGAACAAGTGTATGGTTTTAGAGAGCCACGAGCACCAGGAATAAGGATCTACCGTTGTCCTTTCGTTCCGTCGACATTCGGTTCCGGAGCGACACGAACGGGGACCTAGAATTTTCTCGCTCGGGCTCCGGAGCGACACGAACGGGGACTTAGAATTTTTTCGCTCGGCTCCGGAGCGACACGATCGCTCCGTTATTCTACGTTCTCTCGGTCCACGGGCATCAGAGAGCAAAACAGCCTAATACTTTTAGAGTGCCTCAACGATCAGGAATATGGATCTAACGTTCTCGTTTCGAACCGACGACTTTCGGTTCCGGAGCGACACGAACGCTCCATGATTCTCGATTATCTCGACACAGGTAAGAGACAGAGGAGAACAAGTGTATGGTTTTAGAGAGCCACGAGCACCAGGAATAAGGATCTACCGTTGTCCTTTCGTTCCGTCGACATTCGGTTCCGGAGCGACACGAACGGGGACTTAGAATTTTTTCGCTCGGGCTCCGGAGCGACACGAACGGGGACTTAGAATTTCTTCGCCCGGGCTCCGGAGCGACACAATCGCTCCGTTATTCTACGTTCTCTCGGTCCACGGGCATCAGAGAGCAAAACAGCCTAATACTTTTAGAGTGCCTCAACGATCAGGAATATGGATCTAACGTTCTCGTTTCGAACCGACGACTTTCGTTCCGGAGCGACACGAACGCTCCATGATTCTCGATTATCTCGACACAGGTAAGAGACAGAGGAGAACAAGTGTATGGTTTTAGAGAGCCACGAGCACCAGGAATAAGGATCTACCGTTGTCCTTTCGTTCCGTCGACATTCGGTTCCGGAGCGACACGAACGGGGACTTAGAATCTTTTCGCTCGGGCTCCGGAGCGACACGAACGGGGACTTAGAATTTTTTCGCTCGGGCTCCGGAGCGACACGATCGCTCCGTTATTCTACGTTCTCTCGGTCCACGGGCATCAGAGAGCAAAACAGCCTAATACTTTTAGAGTGCCTCAACGATCAGGAATATGGATCTAACGTTCTCGTTTCGAACCGACGACTTTCGGTTCCGGAGCGACACGAACGCTCCATGATTCTCGATTATCTCGTCACAGGTAAGAGACAGAGGAGAACAAGTGTATGGTTTTAGAGAGCCACGAGCACCAGGAATAAGGATCTACCGTTGTCCTTTCGTTCCGTCGACATTCGGTTCCGGAGCGACACGAACGGGGACTTAGAATTTTTTCGCTCGGGCTCCGGAGCGACACGAACGGGGACTTAGAATTTTTTCGCTCGGGCTCCGGAGCGACACGATCGCTCCGTTATTCTACGTTCTCTCGGTCCACGGGCATCAGAGAGCAAAACAGCCTAATAGTTTTAGAGTGCCTCAACGATCAGGAATATGGATCTAACGTTCTCGTTTCGAACCGACGACTTTCGGTTCCGGAGCGACACGAACGCTCCATGATTCTCGATTATCTCGACACAGGTAAGAGACAGAGGAGAACAAGTGTATGGTTTTAGAGAGCCACGAGCACCAGGAATAAGGATCTACCGTTGTCCTTTCGTTCCGTCGACATTCGGTTCCGGAGCGACACGAACGGGGACCTAGAATTTTCTCGCTCGGGCTCCGAGCGACACGAACGGGGACTTAGAATTTTTTCGCTCGGGCTCCGGAGCGACACGATCGCTCCGTTATTCTACGTTCTCTCGGTCCACGGGCATCAGAGAGCAAACAGCCTAATAGTTTTAGAGTGCCTCAACGATCAGGAATATGGATCTAACGTTCTCGTATCGAACCGACGACTTTCGGTTCCGGAGCGACACGAACGCTCCATGATTCTCGATTATCTCGACACAGGTAAGAGACAGAGGAGAACAAGTGTATGGTTTTAGAGAGCCACGAGCACCAGGAACAAGGATCTACCGTTGTCCTTTCGTTCCGTCGACATTCGGTTCCGGAGCGACACGAACGGGGACCTAGAATTTTCTCGCTCGGGCTCCGGAGCGACACGAACGGGGACTTAGAATTTTTCGCTCGGGCTCCGGAGCGACACGATCGCTCCGTTATTCTACGTTCTCTCGGTCCACGGGCATCAGAGAGCAAAACAGCCTAATACTTTTAGAGTGCCTCAACGATCAGGAATATGGATCTAACGTTCTCGTTTCGAACCGACGACTTTCGGTTCCGGAGCGACACGAACGCTCCATGATTCTCGATTATCTCGACACAGGTAAGAGACAGAGGAGAACAAGTGTGTGGTTTTAGAGAGCCACGAGCACCAGGAATAAGGATCTACCGTTGTCCTTTCGTTCCGTCGACATTCGGTTCCGGAGCGACACGAACGGGGACTTAGAATTTTTCGCTCGGGCTCCGGAGCGACACGAACGGGGACTTTGAACATTTTCGCTCGGGCTCCGGAGCGACACGATCGCTCCGTTATTCTACGTTCTCTCGGTCCACGGGCATCAGAGAGCAAAACAGCCTAATAGTTTTAGAGTGCCTCAACGATCAGGAATATGGATCTAACGTTCTCGTTTCGAACCGACGACTTTCGGTTCCGGAGCGACACGAACGCTCCATGATTCTCGATTATCTCGACACAGGTAAGAGACAGAGGAGAACAAGTGTATGGTTTTAGAGAGCCACGAGCACCAGGAATAAGGATCTACCGTTGTCCTTTCGTTCCGTCGACATTCGGTTCCGGAGCGACACGAACGGGGACTTAGAATTTTTTCGCTCGGGCTCCGGAGCGACACGAACGGGGACTTAGAATTTTTTCGCTCGGGCTCCGGAGCGACACGATCGCTCCGTTATTCTACGTTCTCTCGGTCCACGGGCATCAGAGAGCAAAACAGCCTAATACTTTTAGAGTGCCTCAACGATCAGGAATATGGATCTAACGTTCTCGTTTCGAACCGACGACTTTCGGTTCCGGAGCGACACGAACGCTCCATGATTCTCGATTATCTCGACACAGGTAAGAGACAGAGGAGAACAAGTGTATGGTTTTAGAGAGCCACGAGCACCAGGAATAAGGATCTACCGTTGTCCTTTCGTTCCGTCGACATTCGGTTCCGGAGCGACACGAACGGGGACCTAGAATTTTCTCGCTCGGGCTCCGGAGCGACACGAACGGGGACTTAGAATTTTTTCGCTCGGGCTCCGGAGCGACACGATCGCTCCGTTATTCTACGTTCTCTCGGTCCACGGGCATCAGAGAGCAAAACAGCCTAATACTTTTAGAGTGCCTCAACGATCAGGAATATGGATCTAACGTTCTCGTTTCGAACCGACGACTTTCGGTTCCGGAGCGACACGAACGCTCCATGATTCTCGATTATCTCGTCACAGGTAAGAGACAGAGGAGAACAAGTGTATGGTTTTAGAGAGCCACGAGCACCAGGAATAAGGATCTACCGTTGTCCTTTCGTTCCGTCGACATTCGGTTCCGGAGCGACACGAACGGGGACTTAGAATTTTTTCGCTCGGGCTCCGGAGCGACACGAACGGGGACTTAGAATTTTTCGCTCGGGCTCCGGAGCGACACGATCGCTCCGTTATTCTACGTTCTCTCGGTCCACGGGCATCAGAGAGCAAAACAGCCTAATAGTTTTAGAGTGCCTCAACGATCAGGAATATGGATCTAACGTTCTCGTTTCGAACCGACGACTTTCGGTTCCGGAGCGACACGAACGCTCCATGATTCTCGATTATCTCGACACAGGTAAGAGACAGAGGAGAACAAGTGTATGGTTTTAGAGAGCCACGAGCACCAGGAATAAGGATCTACCGTTGTCCTTTCGTTCCGTCGACATTCGGTTCCGGAGCGACACGAACGGGGACCTAGAATTTTCTCGCTCGGGCTCCGGAGCGACACGAACGGGGACTTAGAATTTTTTCGCTCGGGCTCCGGAGCGACACGATCGCTCCGTTATTCTACGTTCTCTCGGTCCACGGGCATCAGAGAGCAAAACAGCCTAATAGTTTTAGAGTGCCTCAACGATCAGGAATATGGATCTAACGTTCTCGTATCGAACCGACGACTTTCGGTTCCGGAGCGACACGAACGCTCCATGATTCTCGATTATTCGACACAGGTAAGAGACAGAGGAGAACAAGTGTATGGTTTTAGAGAGCCACGAGCACCAGGAATAAAGGATCTACCGTTGTCCTTTCGATCCGTCGACATTCGGTTCCGGAGCGACACGAACGGGGACCTAGAATTTTCTCGCTCGGGCTCCGGAGCGACACGAACGGGGACTTAGAATTTTTTCGCTCGGGCTCCGGAGCGACACGATCGCTCCGTTATTCTACGTTCTCTCGGTCCACGGGCATCAGAGAGCAAAACAGCCTAATACTTTTAGAGTGCCTCAACGATCAGGAATATGGATCTAACGTTCTCGTTTCGAACCGACGACTTTCGGTTCCGGAGCGACACGAACGCTCCATGATTCTCGATTATCTCGACACAGGTAAGAGACAGAGGAGAACAAGTGTGTGGTTTTAGAGAGCCACGAGCACCAGGAATAAGGATCTACCGTTGTCCTTTCGTTCCGTCGACATTCGGTTCCGGAGCGACACGAACGGGACTTAGAATTTTTTCGCTCGGGCTCCGGAGCGACACGAACGGGGACTTTGAACATTTTCGCTCGGGCTCCGGAGCGACACGATCGCTCCGTTATTCTACGTTCTCTCGGTCCACGGGCATCAGAGAGCAAAACAGCCTAATAGTTTTAGAGTGCCTCAACGATCAGGAATATGGATCTAACGTTCTCGTTTCGAACCGACGACTTTCGGTTCCGGAGCGACACGAACGCTCCATGATTCTCGATTATCTCGACACAGGTAAGAGACAGAGGAGAACAAGTGTATGGTTTTAGAGAGCCACGAGCACCAGGAATAAGGATCTACCGTTGTCCTTTCGTTCCGTCGACATTCGGTTCCGGAGCGACACGAACGGGGGACCTTAGAATTTTTTCGCTCGGGCTCCGGAGCGACACGAACGACTAGAATTTTCGCTCGGCTCCTGAGCTACAACGATCGCACGTTACTTCTACGTCTCTCGTACCACGGCATCAGAGAGCAAAACAGCCTAATACTTTTAGAGTGCCTCAACGATCAGGAATATGGATCTAACGTTCTCGTTTCGAACCGACGACTTTCGGTTCCGAGCGACACGAACGCTCCATGATTCTCGATTATCTCGACACAGGTAAGAGACAGAGGAGAACAAGTGTATGGTTTTAGAGAGCCACGAGCACCAGGAATAAGGATCTACCGTTGTCCTTTCGTTCCGTCGACATTCGGTTCCGGAGCGACACGAACGGGGACCTAGAATTTTCTCGCTCGGGCTCCGGAGCGACACGAACGGGACTTAGAATTTTTTCGCTCGGGCTCCGGAGCGACACGATCGCTCCGTTATTCTACGTTCTCTCGGTCCACGGGCATCAGAGAGCAAAACAGCCTAATACTTTTAGAGTGCCTCAACGATCAGGAATATGGATCTAACGTTCTCGTTTCGAACCGACGACTTTCGGTTCCGGAGCGACACGAACGCTCCATGATTCTCGATTATCTCGACACAGGTAAGAGACAGAGGAGAACAAGTGTATGGTTTTAGAGAGCCACGAGCACCAGGAATAAGGATCTACCGTTGTCCTTTCGTTCCGTCGACATTCGGTTCCGGAGCGACACGAACGGGGACTTAGAATTTTTTCGCTCGGGCTCCGGAGCGACACGAACGGGGACTTAGAATTTCTTCGCTCGGGCTCCGGAGCGACACAATCGCTCCGTTATTCTACGTTCTCTCGGTCCACGGGCATCAGAGAGCAAAACAGCCTAATACTTTTAGAGTGCCTCAACGATCAGGAATATGGATCTAACGTTCTCGTTTCGAACCGACGACTTTCGGTTCCGGAGCGACACGAACGCTCCATGATTCTCGATTATCTCGACACAGGTAAGAGACAGAGGAGAACAAGTGTATGGTTTTAGAGAGCCACGAGCACCAGGAATAAGGATCTACCGTTGTCCTTTCGTTCCGTCGACATTCGGTTCCGGAGCGACACGAACGGGGACTTAGAATCTTTTCGCTCGGGCTCCGGAGCGACACGAACGACACGAACGGGGACTTAGAATTTTTTCGCTCGGGCTCCGGAGCGACACGATCGCTCCGTTATTCTACGTTCTCTCGGTCCACGGGCATCAGAGAGCAAAACAGCCTAATACTTTTAGAGTGCCTCAACGATCAGGAATATGGATCTAACGTTCTCGTTTCGAACCGACGACTTTCGGTTCCGGAGCGACACGAACGCTCCATGATTCTCGATTATCTCGTCACAGGTAAGAGACAGAGGAGAACAAGTGTATGGTTTTAGAGAGCCACGAGCACCAGGAATAAGGATCTACCGTTGTCCTTTCGTTCCGTCGACATTCGGTTCCGGAGCGACACGAACGGGGACTTAGAATTTTTTCGCTCGGGCTCCGGAGCGACACGAACGGGGACTTAGAATTTTTTCGCTCGGGCTCCGGAGCGACACGATCGCTCCGTTATTCTACGTTCTCTCGGTCCACGGGCATCAGAGAGCAAAACAGCCTAATAGTTTTAGAGTGCCTCAACGATCAGGAATATGGATCTAACGTTCTCGTTTCGAACCGACGACTTTCGGTTCCGGAGCGACACGAACGCTCCATGATTCTCGATTATCTCGACACAGGTAAGAGACAGAGGAGAACAAGTGTATGGTTTTAGAGAGCCACGAGCACCAGGAATAAGGATCTACCGTTGTCCTTTCGTTCCGTCGACATTCGGTTCCGGAGCGACACGAACGGGGACCTAGAATTTTCTCGCTCGGGCTCCGGAGCGACACGAACGGGGACTTAGAATTTTTTCGCTCGGGCTCCGGAGCGACACGATCGCTCCGTTATTCTACGTTCTCTCGGTCCACGGGCATCAGAGAGCAAAACAGCCTAATAGTTTTAGAGTGCCTCAACGATCAGGAATATGGATCTAACGTTCTCGTATCGAACCGACGACTTTCGGTTCCGGAGCGACACGAACGCTCCATGATTCTCGATTATCTCGACACAGGTAAGAGACAGAGGAGAACAAGTGTATGGTTTTAGAGAGCCACGAGCACCAGGAACAAGGATCTACCGTTGTCCTTTCGTTCCGTCGACATTCGGTTCCGGAGCGACACGAACGGGGACTTAGAATTTTTTCGCTCGGGCTCCGGAGCGACACGAACGGGGACTTAGAATTTTTTCGCTCGGGCTCCGGAGCGACACGATCGCTCCGTTATTCTACGTTCTCTCGGTCCACGGGCATCAGAGAGCAAAACAGCCTAATACTTTTAGAGTGCCTCAACGATCAGGAATATGGATCTAACGTTCTCGTTTCGAACCGACGACTTTCGGTTCCGGAGCGACACGAACGCTCCATGATTCTCGATTATCTCGACACAGGTAAGAGACAGAGGAGAACAAGTGTATGGTTTTAGAGAGCCACGAGCACCAGGAATAAGGATCTACCGTTGTCCTTTCGTTCCGTCGACATTCGGTTCCGGAGCGACACGAACGGGGACCTAGAATTTTCTCGCTCGGGCTCCGGAGCGACACGAACGGGGACTTAGAATTTTTTCGCTCGGGCTCCGGAGCGACACGATCGCTCCGTTATTCTACGTTCTCTCGGTCCACGGGCATCAGAGAGCAAAACAGCCTAATACTTTTAGAGTGCCTCAACGATCAGGAATATGGATCTAACGTTCTCGTTTCGAACCGACGACTTTCGGTTCCGGAGCGACACGAACGCTCCATGATTCTCGATTATCTCGACACAGGTAAGAGACAGAGGAGAACAAGTGTATGGTTTTAGAGAGCCACGAGCACCAGGAATAAGGATCTACCGTTGTCCTTTCGTTCCGTCGACATTCGGTTCCGGAGCGACACGAACGGGGACTTAGAATTTTTTCGCTCGGGCTCCGGAGCGACACGAACGGGGACTTAGAATTTCTTCGCTCGGGCTCCGGAGCGACACGATCGCTCCGTTATTCTACGTTCTCTCGGTCCACGGGCATCAGAGAGCAAAACAGCCTAATACTTTTAGAGTGCCTCAACGATCAGGAATATGGATCTAACGTTCTCGTTTCGAACCGACGACTTTCGGTTCCGGAGCGACACGAACGCTCCATGATTCTCGATTATCTCGACACAGGTAAGAGACAGAGGAGAACAAGTGTGTGGTTTTAGAGAGCCACGAGCACCAGGAATAAGGATCTACCGTTGTCCTTTCGTTCCGTCGACATTCGGTTCCGGAGCGACACGAACGGGGACCTAGAATTTTCTCGCTCGGGCTCCGGAGCGACACGAACGGGGACTTAGAATTTTTTCGCTCGGGCTCCGGAGCGACACGATCGCTCCGTTATTCTACGTTCTCTCGGTCCACGGGCATCAGAGAGCAAAACAGCCTAATAGTTTTAGAGTGCCTCAACGATCAGGAATATGGATCTAACGTTCTCGTATCGAACCGACGACTTTCGGTTCCGGAGCGACACGAACGCTCCATGATTCTCGATTATCTCGACACAGGTAAGAGACAGAGGAGAACAAGTGTATGGTTTTAGAGAGCCACGAGCACCAGGAATAAGGATCTACCGTTGTCCTTTCGTTCCGTCGACATTCGGTTCCGGAGCGACACGAACGGGGACTTAGAATTTTTTCGCTCGGGCTCCGGAGCGACACGATCGCTCCGTTATTCTACGTTCTCTCGGTCCACGGGCATCAGAGAGCAAAACAGCCTAATAGTTTTAGAGTGCCTCAACGATCAGGAATATGGATCTAACGTTCTCGTTTCGAACCGACGACTTTCGGTTCCGGAGCGACACGAACGCTCCATGATTCTCGATTATCTCGACACAGGTAAGAGACAGAGGAGAACAAGTGTATGGATTTAGAGAGCCACGAGCACCAGGAATAAGGATCTACCGTTGTCCTTTCGTTCCGTCGACATTCGGTTCCGGAGCGACACGCACGGGGACTTAGAATTTTTTCGCTCGGGCTCCGGAGCGACACGAACGGGGACTTAGAATTTTTTCGCTCGGGCTCCGGAGCGACACGATCGCTCCGTTATTCTACGTTCTCTCGGTCCGCGGGCATCAGAGAGCAAAACAGCCTAATAGTTTTAGAGTGCCTCAACGATCAGGAATATGGATCTAACGTTCTCGTTTCGAACCGACGACTTTCGGTTCCGGAGCGACACGAACGCTCCATGATTCTCGATTATCTCGACACAGGTAAGAGACAGAGGAGAACAAGTGTATGGTTTTAGAGAGCCACGAGCACCAGGAATAAGGATCTACCGTTGTCCTTTCGTTCCGTCGACATTCGGTTCCGGAGCGACACGAACGGGGACTTAGAATTTTTTCGCTCGGGCTCCGGAGCGACACGAACGGGGACTTAGAATTTTTTCGCTCGGGCTCCGGAGCGACACGATCGCTCCGTTATTCTACGTTCTCTCGGTCCACGGGCATCAGAGAGCAAAACAGCCTAATAGTTTTAGAGTGCCTCAACGATCAGGAATATGGATCTAACGTTCTCGTTTCGAACCGACGACTTTCGGTTCCGCAGCGACACGAACGCTCCATGATTCTCGATTATCTCGACACAGGTAAGAGACAGAGGAGAACAAGTGTATGGTTTTAGAGAGCCACGAGCACCAGGAATAAGGATCTACCGTTGTCCTTTCGTTCCGTCGACATTCGGTTCCGGAGCGACACGAACGGGGACTTAGAATTTTTTCGCTCGGGCTCCGGAGCGGCACGAACGGGGACTTAGAATTTTTTCGCTCGGGCTCCGAAGCGACACGATCGCTCCGTTATTCTACGTTCTCTCGGTCCACGGGCATCAGAGAGCAAAACAGCCTAATAGTTTTAGAGTGCCTCAACGATCAGGAATATGGATCTAACGTTCTCGTTTCGAACCGACGACTTTCGGTTCCGGAGCGACACGAACGCTCCATGATTCTCGATTATCTCGACACAGGTAAGAGACAGAGGAGAACAAGTGTATGGATTTAGAGAGCCACGAGCACCAGGAATAAGGATCTACCGTTGTCCTTTCGTTCCGTCGACATTCGGTTCCGGAGCGACACGAACGGGGACTTAGAATTTTTTCGCTCGGGCTCCGGAGCGACACGAACGGGGACTTAGAATTTTTTCGCTCGGGCTCCGGAGCGACACGATCGCTCCGTTATTCTACGTTCTCTCGGTCCGCGGGCATCAGAGAGCAAAACAGCCTAATAGTTTTAGAGTGCCTCAACGATCAGGAATATGGATCTAACGTTCTCGTATTGAACCGACGACTTTCGGTTCCGGAGCGACACGAACGCTCCATGATTCTCGATTATCTCGACACAGGTAAGAGACAGAGGAGAACAAGTGTATGGTTTTAGAGAGCCACGAGCACCAGGAATAAGGATCTACCGTTGTCCTTTCGTTCCGTCGACATTCGGTTCCGGAGCGACACGAACGGGGACTTAGAATTTTTTCGCTCGGGCTCCGGAGCGACACGAACGGGGACTTAGAATTTTTTCGCTCGGGCTCCGGAGCGACACGATCGCTCCGTTATTCTACGTTCTCTCGGTCCACGGGCATCAGAGAGCAAAACAGCCTAATAGTTTTAGAGTGCCTCAACGATCAGGAATATGGATCTAACGTTCTCGTTTCGAACCGACGACTTTCGGTTCCGGAGCGACACGAACGCTCCATGATTCTCGATTATCTCGACACAGGTAAGAGACAGAGGAGAACAAGTGTATGGATTTAGAGAGCCACGAGCACCAGGAATAAGGATCTACCGTTGTCCTTTCGTTCCGTCGACATTCGGTTCCGGAGCGACACGAACGGGGACTTAGAATTTTTTCGCTCGGGCTCCGGAGCGACACGAACGGGGACTTTGAACATTTTCGCTCGGGCTCCGGAGCGACACGATCGCTCCGTTATTCTACGTTCTCTCGGTCCACGGGCATCAGAGAGCAAAACAGCCTAATAGTTTTAGAGTGCCTCAACGATCAGGAATATGGATCTAACGTTCTCGTTTCGAACCGACGACTTTCGGTTCCGGAGCGACACGAACGCTCCATGATTCTCGATTATCTCGACACAGGTAAGAGACAGAGGAGAACAAGTGTATGGTTTTAGAGAGCCACGAGCACCAGGAATAAGGATCTACCGTTGTCCTTTCGTTCCGTCGACATTCGGTTCCGGAGCGACACGAACGGGGACTTAGAATTTTTTCGCTCGGGCTCCGGAGCGACACGAACGGGGACTTAGAATTTTTTCGCTCGGGCTCCGGAGCGACACGATCGCTCCGTTATTCTACGTTCTCTCGGTCCATGGGCATCAGAGAGCAAAACAGCCTAATACTTTTAGAGTGCCTCAACGATCAGGAATATGGATCTAACGTTCTCGTTTCGAACCCACGACTTTCGGTTCCGGAGCGACACGAACGCTCCATGATTCTCGATTATCTCGACACAGGTAAGAGACAGAGGAGAACAAGTGTATGGTTTTAGAGAGCCACGAGCACCAGGAATAAGGATCTACCGTTGTCCTTTCGTTCCGTCGACATTCGGTTCCGGAGCGACACGAACGGGGACCTAGAATTTTCTCGCTCGGGCTCCGGAGCGACACGAACGGGGACTTAGAATTTTTTCGCTCGGGCTCCGGAGCGACACGATCGCTCCGTTATTCTACGTTCTCTCGGTCCACGGGCATCAGAGAGCAAAACAGCCTAATACTTTTAGAGTGCCTCAACGATCAGGAATATGGATCTAACGTTCTCGTTTCGAACCGACGACTTTCGGTTCCGGAGCGACACGAACGCTCCATGATTCTCGATTATCTCGACACAGGTAAGAGACAGAGGAGAACAAGTGTATGGTTTTAGAGAGCCACGAGCACCAGGAATAAGGATCTACCGTTGTCCTTTCGTTCCGTCGACATTCGGTTCCGGAGCGACACGAACGGGGACTTAGAATTTTTTCGCTCGGGCTCCGGAGCGACACGAACGGGGACTTAGAATTTCTTCGCTCGGGCTCCGGAGCGACACGATCGCTCCGTTATTCTACGTTCTCTCGGTCCACGGGCATCAGAGAGCAAAACAGCCTAATAGTTTTAGAGTGCCTCAACGATCAGGAATATGGATCTAACGTTCTCGTTTCGAACCGACGACTTTCGGTTCCGGAGCGACACGAACGCTCCATGATTCTCGATTATCTCGACACAGGTAAGAGACAGAGGAGAACAAGTGTATGGTTTTAGAGAGCCACGAGCACCAGGAATAAGGATCTACCGTTGTCCTTTCGTTCCGTCGACATTCGGTTCCGGAGCGACACGAACGGCGACTTAGAATCTTTTCGCTCGGGCTCCGGAGCGACACGAACGGGGACTTAGAATTTTTTCGCTCGGGCTCCGGAGCGACACGATCGCTCCGTTATTCTACGTTCTCTCGGTCCACGGGCATCAGAGAGCAAAACAGCCTAATACTTTTAGAGTGCCTCAACGATCAGGAATATGGATCTAACGTTCTCGTTTCGAACCGACGACTTTCGGTTCCGGAGCGACACGAACGCTCCATGATTCTCGATTATCTCGACACAGGTAAGAGACAGAGGAGAACAAGTGTATGGTTTTAGAGAGCCACGAGCACCAGGAATAAGGATCTACCGTTGTCCTTTCGTTCCGTCGACATTCGGTTCCGGAGCGACACGAACGGGGACTTAGAATTTTTTCGCTCGGGCTCCGGAGCGACACGAACGGGGACTTAGAATTTTTTCGCTCGGGCTCCGGAGCGACACGATCGCTCCGTTATTCTACGTTCTCTCGGTCCACGGGCATCAGAGAGCAAAACAGCCTAATAGTTTTAGAGTGCCTCAACGATCAGGAATATGGATCTAACGTTCTCGTTTCGAACCGACGACTTTCGGTTCCGGAGCGACACGAACGCTCCATGATTCTCGATTATCTCGACACAGGTAAGAGACAGAGGAGAACAAGTGTATGGTTTTAGAGAGCCACGAGCACCAGGAATAAGGATCTACCGTTGTCCTTTCGTTCCGTCGACATTCGGTTCCGGAGCGACACGAACGGGGACCTAGAATTTTCTCGCTCGGGCTCCGGAGCGACACGAACGGGGACTTAGAATTTTTTCGCTCGGGCTCCGGAGCGACACGATCGCTCCGTTATTCTACTTTCTCTCGGTCCACGGGCATCAGAGAGCAAAAGAGCCTAATAGTTTTAGAGTGCCTCAACGATCAGGAATATGGATCTAACGTTCTCGTATCGAACCGACGACTTTCGGTTCCGGAGCGACACGAACGCTCCATGATTCTCGATTATCTCGACACAGGTAAGAGACAGAGGAGAACAAGTGTATGGTTTTAGAGAGCCACGAGCACCAGGAACAAGGATCTACCGTTGTCCTTTCGTTCCGTCGACATTCGGTTCCGGAGCGACACGAACGGGGACTTAGAATTTTTTCGCTCGGGCTCCGGAGCGACACGAACGGGGACTTAGAATTTTTTCGCTCGGGCTCCGGAGCGACACGATCGCTCCGTTATTCTACGTTCTCTCGGTCCACGGGCATCAGAGAGCAAAACAGCCTAATACTTTTAGAGTGCCTCAACGATCAGGAATATGGATCTAACGTTCTCGTTTCGAACCGACGACTTTCGGTTCCGGAGCGACACGAACGCTCCATGATTCTCGATTATCTCGACACAGGTAAGAGACAGAGGAGAACAAGTGTATGGTTTTAGAGAGCCACGAGCACCAGGAATAAGGATCTACCGTTGTCCTTTCGTTCCGTCGACATTCGGTTCCGGAGCGACACGAACGGGGACCTAGAATTTTCTCGCTCGGGCTCCGGAGCGACACGAACGGGGACTTAGAATTTTTTCGCTCGGGCTCCGGAGCGACACGATCGCTCCGTTATTCTACGTTCTCTCGGTCCACGGGCATCAGAGAGCAAAACAGCCTAATACTTTTAGAGTGCCTCAACGATCAGGAATATGGATCTAACGTTCTCGTTTCGAACCGACGACTTTCGGTTCCGGAGCGACACGAACGCTCCATGATTCTCGATTATCTCGACACAGGTAAGAGACAGAGGAGAACAAGTGTATGGTTTTAGAGAGCCACGAGCACCAGGAATAAGGATCTACCGTTGTCCTTTCGTTCCGTCGACATTCGGTTCCGGAGCGACACGAACGGGGACTTAGAATTTTTTCGCTCGGGCTCCGGAGCGACACGAACGGGGACTTAGAATTTCTTCGCTCGGGCTCCGGAGCGACACGATCGCTCCGTTATTCTACGTTCTCTCGGTCCACGGGCATCAGAGAGCAAAACAGCCTAATACTTTTAGAGTGCCTCAACGATCAGGAATATGGATCTAACGTTCTCGTTTCGAACCGACGACTTTCGGTTCCGGAGCGACACGAACGCTCCATGATTCTCGATTATCTCGACACAGGTAAGAGACAGAGGAGAACAAGTGTGTGGTTTTAGAGAGCCACGAGCACCAGGAATAAGGATCTACCGTTGTCCTTTCGTTCCGTCGACATTCGGTTCCGGAGCGACACGAACGGGGACCTAGAATTTTCTCGCTCGGGCTCCGGAGCGACACGAACGGGGACTTAGAATTTTTTCGCTCGGGCTCCGGAGCGACACGATCGCTCCGTTATTCTACGTTCTCTCGGTCCACGGGCATCAGAGAGCAAAACAGCCTAATAGTTTTAGAGTGCCTCAACGATCAGGAATATGGATCTAACGTTCTCGTATCGAACCGACGACTTTCGGTTCCGGAGCGACACGAACGCTCCATGATTCTCGATTATCTCGACACAGGTAAGAGACAGAGGAGAACAAGTGTATGGTTTTAGAGAGCCACGAGCACCAGGAATAAGGATCTACCGTTGTCCTTTCGTTCCGTCGACATTCGGTTCCGGAGCGACACGAACGGGGACTTAGAATTTTTTCGTTCGGGCTCCGGAGCGACACGATCGCTCCGTTATTCTACGTTCTCTCGGTCCACGGGCATCAGAGAGCAAAACAGCCTAATAGTTTTAGAGTGCCTCAACGATCAGGAATATGGATCTAACGTTCTCGTTTCGAACCGACGACTTTCGGTTCCGGAGCGACACGAACGCTCCATGATTCTCGATTATCTCGACACAGGTAAGAGACAGAGGAGAACAAGTGTATGGATTTAGAGAGCTACGAGCACCAGGAATAAGGATCTACCGTTGTCCTTTCGTTCCGTCGACATTCGGTTCCGGAGCGACACGAACGGGGACTTAGAATTTTTTCGCTCGGGCTCCGGAGCGACACGAACGGGGACTTAGAATTTTTTCGCTCGGGCTCCGGAGCGACACGATCGCTCCGTTATTCTACGTTCTCTCGGTCCACGGGAATCAGAGAGCAAAACAGCCTAATAGTTTTAGAGTGCCTCAACGATCAGGAATATGGATCTAACGTTCTCGTTTCGAACCGACGACTTTCGGTTCCGGAGCGACACGAACGCTCCATGATTCTCGATTATCTCGACACAGGTAAGAGACAGAGGAGAACAAGTGTATGGTTTTAGAGAGCCACGAGCACCAGGTATAAGGATCTACCGTTGTCCTTTCGTTCCGTCGACATTCGGTTCCGGAGCGACACGAACGGGGACTTAGAATTTTTTCGCTCGGGCTCCGGAGCGACACGAACGGGGACTTAGAATTTTTTCGCTCGGGCTCCGGAGCGACACGATCGCTCCGTTATTCTACGTTCTCTCGGTCCACGGGCATCAGAGAGCAAAACAGCCTAATAGTTTTAGAGTGCCTCAACGATCAGGAATATGGATCTAACGTTCTCGTTTCGAACCGACGACTTTCGGTTCCGCAGCGACACGAACGCTCCATGATTCTCGATTATCTCGACACAGGTAAGAGACAGAGGAGAACAAGTGTATGGTTTTAGAGAGCCACGAGCACCAGGAATAAGGATCTACCGTTGTCCTTTCGTTCCGTCGACATTCGGTTCCGGAGCGACACGAACGGGGACTTAGAATTTTTTCGCTCGGGCTCCGGAGCGGCACGAACGGGGACTTAGAATTTTTTCGCTCGGGCTCCGAAGCGACACGATCGCTCCGTTATTCTACGTTCTCTCGGTCCACGGGCATCAGAGAGCAAAACAGCCTAATAGTTTTAGAGTGCCTCAACGATCAGGAATATGGATCTAACGTTCTCGTTTCGAACCGACGACTTTCGGTTCCGGAGCGACACGAACGCTCCATGATTCTCGATTATCTCGACACAGGTAAGAGACAGAGGAGAACAAGTGTATGGATTTAGAGAGCCACGAGCACCAGGAATAAGGATCTACCGTTGTCCTTTCGTTCCGTCGACATTCGGTTCCGGAGCGACACGAACGGGGACTTAGAATTTTTTCGCTCGGGCTCCGGAGCGACACGAACGGGGACTTAGAATTTTTTCGCTCGGGCTCCGGAGCGACACGATCGCTCCGTTATTCTACGTTCTCTCGGTCCGCGGGCATCAGAGAGCAAAACAGCCTAATAGTTTTAGAGTGCCTCAACGATCAGGAATATGGATCTAACGTTCTCGTATTGAACCGACGACTTTCGGTTCCGGAGCGACACGAACGCTCCATGATTCTCGATTATCTCGACACAGGTAAGAGACAGAGGAGAACAAGTGTATGGTTTTAGAGAGCCACGAGCACCAGGAATAAGGATCTACCGTTGTCCTTTCGTTCCGTCGACATTCGGTTCCGGAGCGACACGAACGGGGACTTAGAATTTTTTCGCTCGGGCTCCGGAGCGACACGAACGGGGACTTAGAATTTTTTCGCTCGGGCTCCGGAGCGACACGATCGCTCCGTTATTCTACGTTCTCTCGGTCCACGGGCATCAGAGAGCAAAACAGCCTAATAGTTTTAGAGTGCCTCAACGATCAGGAATATGGATCTAACGTTCTCGTTTCGAACCGACGACTTTCGGTTCCGGAGCGACACGAACGCTCCATGATTCTCGATTATCTCGACACAGGTAAGAGACAGAGGAGAACAAGTGTATGGATTTAGAGAGCCACGAGCACCAGGAATAAGGATCTACCGTTGTCCTTTCGTTCCGTCGACATTCGGTTCCGGAGCGACACGAACGGGGACTTAGAATTTTTTCGCTCGGGCTCCGGAGCGACACGAACGGGGACTTAGAATTTTTTCGCTCGGGCTCCGGAGCGACACGATCGCTCCGTTATTCTACGTTCTCTCGGTCCACGGGCATCAGAGAGCAAAACAGCCTAATAGTTTTAGAGTGCCTCAACGATCAGGAATATGGATCTAACGTTCTCGTATCGAACCGACGACTTTCGGTTCCGGAGCGACACGAACGCTCCATGATTCTCGATTATCTCGACACAGGTAAGAGACAGAGGAGAACAAGTGTATGGTTTTAGAGAGCCACGAGCACCAGGAATAAGGATCTACCGTTGTCCTTTCGTTCCGTCGACATTCGGTTCCGGAGCGACACGAACGGGGACTTAGAATTTTTTCGTTCGGGCTCCGGAGCGACACGATCGCTCCGTTATTCTACGTTCTCTCGGTCCACGGGCATCAGAGAGCAAAACAGCCTAATAGTTTTAGAGTGCCTCAACGATCAGGAATATGGATCTAACGTTCTCGTTTCGAACCGACGACTTTCGGTTCCGGAGCGACACGAACGCTCCATGATTCTCGATTATCTCGACACAGGTAAGAGACAGAGGAGAACAAGTGTATGGATTTAGAGAGCTACGAGCACCAGGAATAAGGATCTACCGTTGTCCTTTCGTTCCGTCGACATTCGGTTCCGGAGCGACACGAACGGGGACTTAGAATTTTTTCGCTCGGGCTCCGGAGCGACACGAACGGGGACTTAGAATTTTTTCGCTCGGGCTCCGGAGCGACACGATCGCTCCGTTATTCTACGTTCTCTCGGTCCACGGGAATCAGAGAGCAAAACAGCCTAATAGTTTTAGAGTGCCTCAACGATCAGGAATATGGATCTAACGTTCTCGTTTCGAACCGACGACTTTCGGTTCCGGAGCGACACGAACGCTCCATGATTCTCGATTATCTCGACACAGGTAAGAGACAGAGGAGAACAAGTGTATGGTTTTAGAGAGCCACGAGCACCAGGTATAAGGATCTACCGTTGTCCTTTCGTTCCGTCGACATTCGGTTCCGGAGCGACACGAACGGGGACTTAGAATTTTTTCGCTCGGGCTCCGGAGCGACACGAACGGGGACTTAGAATTTTTTCGCTCGGGCTCCGGAGCGACACGATCGCTCCGTTATTCTACGTTCTCTCGGTCCACGGGCATCAGAGAGCAAAACAGCCTAATAGTTTTAGAGTGCCTCAACGATCAGGAATATGGATCTAACGTTCTCGTTTCGAACCGACGACTTTCGGTTCCGCAGCGACACGAACGCTCCATGATTCTCGATTATCTCGACACAGGTAAGAGACAGAGGAGAACAAGTGTATGGTTTTAGAGAGCCACGAGCACCAGGAATAAGGATCTACCGTTGTCCTTTCGTTCCGTCGACATTCGGTTCCGGAGCGACACGAACGGGGACTTAGAATTTTTTCGCTCGGGCTCCGGAGCGGCACGAACGGGGACTTAGAATTTTTTCGCTCGGGCTCCGAAGCGACACGATCGCTCCGTTATTCTACGTTCTCTCGGTCCACGGGCATCAGAGAGCAAAACAGCCTAATAGTTTTAGAGTGCCTCAACGATCAGGAATATGGATCTAACGTTCTCGTTTCGAACCGACGACTTTCGGTTCCGGAGCGACACGAACGCTCCATGATTCTCGATTATCTCGACACAGGTAAGAGACAGAGGAGAACAAGTGTATGGTTTTAGAGAGCCACGAGCACCAGGAATAAGGATCTACCGTTGTCCTTTCGTTCCGTCGACATTCGGTTCCGGAGCGACACGAACGGGGACTTAGAATTTTTTCGCTCGGGCTCCGGAGCGACACGAACGGGGACTTAGAATTTTTTCGCTCGGGCTCCGGAGCGACACGATCGCTCCGTTATTCTACGTTCTCTCGGTCCACGGGCATCAGAGAGCAAAACAGCCTAATAGTTTTAGAGTGCCTCAACGATCAGGAATATGGATCTAACGTTCTCGTTTCGAACCGACGACTTTCGGTTCCGGAGCGACACGAACGCTCCATGATTCTCGATTATCTCGACACAGGTAAGAGACAGAGGAGAACAAGTGTATGGATTTAGAGAGCCACGAGCACCAGGAATAAGGATCTACCGTTGTCCTTTCGTTCCGTCGACATTCGGTTCCGGAGCGACACGAACGGGGACTTAGAATTTTTTCGCTCGGGCTCCGGAGCGACACGAACGGGGACTTAGAATTTTTTCGCTCGGGCTCCGGAGCGACACGATCGCTCCGTTATTCTACGTTCTCTCGGTCCACGGGCATCAGAGAGCAAAACAGCCTAATAGTTTTAGAGTGCCTCAACGATCAGGAATATGGATCTAACGTTCTCGTATCGAACCGACGACTTTCGGTTCCGGAGCGACACGAACGCTCCATGATTCTCGATTATCTCGACACAGGTAAGAGACAGAGGAGAACAAGTGTATGGTTTTAGAGAGCCACGAGCACCAGGAATAAGGATCTACCGTTGTCCTTTCGTTCCGTCGACATTCGGTTCCGGAGCGACACGAACGGGGACTTAGAATTTTTTCGCTCGGGCTCCGGAGCGACACGAACGGGGACTTAGAATTTTTTCGCTCGGGCTCCGGAGCGACACGATCGCTCCGTTATTCTACGTTCTCTCGGTCCACGGGCATCAGAGAGCAAAACAGCCTAATAGTTTTAGAGTGCCTCAACGATCAGGAATATGGATCTAACGTTCTCGTTTCGAACCGACGACTTTCGGTTCCGGAGCGACACGAACGCTCCATGATTCTCGATTATCTCGACACAGGTAAGAGACAGAGGAGAACAAGTGTATGGTTTTAGAGAGCCACGAGCACCAGGAATAAGGATCTACCGTTGTCCTTTCGTTCCGTCGACATTCGGTTCCGGAGCGACACGAACGGGGACATAGAATTTTTTCGCTCGGGCTCCGGAGCGACACGAACGGGGACTTAGAATTTTTTCGCTCGGGCTCCGGAGCGACACGATCGCTCCGTTATTCTACGTTCTCTCGGTCCACGGGCATCAGAGAGCAAAACAGCCTAATAGTTTTAGAGTGCCTCAACGATCAGGAATATGGATCTAACGTTCTCGTTTCGAACCGACGACTTTCGGTTCCGGAGCGACACGAACGCTCCATGATTCTCGATTATCTCGACACAGGTAAGAGACAGAGGAGAACAAGTGTATGGTTTTAGAGAGCCACAAGCACCAGGAATAAGGATCTACCGTTGTCCTTTCGTTCCGTCGACATTCGGTTCCGGAGCGACACGAACGGGGACTTAGAATTTTTTCGCTCGGGCTCCGGAGCGACACGAACGGGGACTTAGAATTTTTTCGCTCGGGCTCCGGAGCGACACGATCGCTCCGTTATTCTACGTTCTCTCGGTCCACGGGCATCAGAGAGCAAAACAGCCTAATAGTTTTAGAGTGCCTCAACGATCAGGAATATGGATCTAACGTTCTCGTTTCGAACCGACGACTTTCGGTTCCGGAGCGACACGAACGCTCCAATGATTCTCGATTATCTCGACACAGGTAAGAGACAGAGGAGAACAAGTATATGGTTTTAGAGAGCCACGAGCACCAGGAATAAGGATCTACCGTTGTCCTTTCGTTCCGTCGACATTCGGTTCCGGAGCGACACGAACGGGGACTTAGAATTTTTTCGCTCGGGCTCCGGAGCGACACGAACGGGGACTTAGAATTTTTTCGCTCGGGCTCCGGAGCGACACGATCGCTCCGTTATTCTACGTTCTCTCGGTCCACGGGCATCAGAGAGCAAAACAGCCTAATAGTTTTAGAGTGCCTCAACGATCAGGAATATGGATCTAACGTTCTCGTTTCGAACCGACGACTTTCGGTTCCGGAGCGACACGAACGCTCCATGATTCTCGATTATCTCGACACAGGTAAGAGACAGGGGAGAACAAGTGTATGGTTTTAGAGAGCCACGAGCACCAGGAATAAGGATCTACCGTTGTCCTTTCGTTCCGTCGACATTCGGTTCCGGAGCGACACGAACGGGGACCTAGAATTTTCTCGCTCGGGTTCCGGAGCGACACGAACGGGGACTTAGAATTTTTTCGCTCGGGCTCCGGAGCGACACGATCGCTCCGTTATTCTACGTTCTCTCGGTCCACGGGCATCAGAGAGCAAAACAGCCTAATAGTTTTAGAGTGCCTCAACGATCAGGAATATGGATCTAACGTTCTCGTTTCGAACCGACGACTTTCGGTTCCGGAGCGACACGAACGCTCCAATGATTCTCGATTATCTCGACACAGGTAAGAGACAGAGGAGAACAAGTGTATGGTTTTAGAGAGCCACGAGCACCAGGAATAAGGATCTACCGTTGTCCTTTCGTTCCGTCGACATTCGGTTCCGGAGCGACACGAACGGGGACTTAGAATTTTTTCGCTCGGGCTCCGGAGCGACACGAACGGGGACTTAGAATTTCTTCGCTCGGGCTCCGGAGCGACACGATCGCTCCGTTATTCTACGTTCTCTCGGTCCACGTGCATCAGAGAGCAAAACAGCCTAATAGTTTTAGAGTGCCTCAACGATCAGGAATATGGATCTAACGTTCTCGTTTCGAACCGACGACTTTCGGTTCCGGAGCGACACGAACGCTCCATAATTCTCGATTATCTCGACACAGGTAAGAGACAGAGGAGAACAAGTGTATGGTTTTAGAGAGCCACGAGCACCAGGAATAAGGATCTACCGTTGTCCTTTCGTTCCGTCGACATTCGGTTCCGGAGCGACACGAACGGGGACTTAGAATTTTTTCGCTCGGGCTCCGGAGCGACACGAACGGGGACTTAGAATTTTTTCGCTCGGGCTCCGGAGCGACACGATCGCTCCGTTATTCTACGTTCTCTCGGTCCACGGGCATCAGAGAGCAAAACAGCCTAATAGTTTTAGAGTGCCTCAACGATCAGGAATATGGATCTAACGTTCTCGTTTCGAACCGACGACTTTCGGTTCCGGAGCGACACGAACGCTCCATGGTTCTCGATTATCTCGACACAGGTAAGAGACAGAGGAGAACAAGTGTATGGTTTTAGAGAGCCACGAGCACCAGGAATAAGGATCTACCGTTGTCCTTTCGTTCCGTCGACATTCGGTTCCGGAGCGACACGAACGGGGACTTAGAATTTTTTCGCTCGGGCTCCGGAGCGACACGAACGGGGACGTAGAATTTTTTCGCTCGGGCTCCGGAGCGACACGATCGCTCCGTTATTCTACGTTCTTTCGGTCCACGGGCATCAGAGAGCAAAACAGCCTAATAGTTTTAGAGTGCCTCAACGATCAGGAATATGGATCTAACGTTCTCGTTTCGAACCGACGACTTTCGGTTCCGGAGCGACACGAACGCTCCATGATTCTCGATTATCTCGACACAGGTAAGAGACAGGGGAGAACAAGTGTATGGTTTTAGAGAGCCACGAGCACCAGGAATAAGGATCTACCGTTGTCCTTTCGTTCCGTCGACATTCGGTTCCGGAGCGACACGAACGGGGACCTAGAATTTTCTCGCTCGGGCTCCGGAGCGACACGAACGGGGACTTAGAATTTTTTCGCTCGGGCTCCGGAGCGACACGATCGCTCCGTTATTCTACGTTCTCTCGGTCCACGGGCATCAGAGAGCAAAACAACCTAATAGTTTTAGAGTGCCTCAACGATCAGGAATATGGATCTAACGTTCTCGTTTCGAACCGACGACTTTCGGTTCCGGAGCGACACGAACGCTCCAATGATTCTCGATTATCTCGACACAGGTAAGAGACAGAGGAGAACAAGTGTATGGTTTTAGAGAGCCACGAGCACCAGGAATAAGGATCTACCGTTGTCCTTTCGTTCCGTCGACATTCGGTTCCGGAGCGACACGAACGGGGACTTAGAATTTTTTCGCTCGGGCTCCGGAGCGACACGAACGGGGACTTAGAATTTTTTCGCTCGGGCTCCAGAGCGACACGATCGCTCCGTTATTCTACGTTCTCTCGGTCCACGGGCATCAGAGAGCAAAACAGCCTAATAGTTTTAGAGTGCCTCAACGATCAGGAATATGGATCTAACGTTCTCGTTTCGAACCGACGACTTTCGGTTCCGGAGCGACACGAACGCTCCATGATTCTCGATTATCTCGACACAGGTAAGAGACAGAGGAGAACAAGTGTATGGTTTTAGAGAGCCACGAGCACCAGGAATAAGGATCTACCGTTGTCCTTTCGTTCCGTCGACATTCGGTTCCGGAGCGACACGAACGGGGACCTAGAATTTTCTCGCTCGGGCTCCGGAGCGACACGAACGGGGACTTAGAATTTTTTCGCTCGGGCTCCGGAGCGACACGATCGCTCCGTTATTCTACGTTCTCTCGGTCCGCGGGCATCAGAGAGCAAAACAGCCTAATAGTTTTAGAGTGCCTCAACGATCAGGAATATGGATCTAACGTTCTCGTTTCGAACCGACGACTTTCGGTTCCGGAGCGACACGAACGCTCCATGATTCTCGATTATCTCGACACAGGTAAGAGACAGAGGAGAACAAGTGTATGGTTTTAGAGAGCCACGAGCACCAGGAATAAGGATCTACCGTTGTCCATTCGTTCCGTCGACATTCGGTTCCGGAGCGACACGAACGGGGACCTAGAATTTTCTCGCTCGGGCTCCGGAGCGACACGAACGGGGACTTAGAATTTTTTCGCTCGGGCTCCGGAGCGACACGATCGCTCCGTTATTCTACGTTCTCTCGGTCCACGGGCATCAGAGAGCAAAACAGCCTAATAGTTTTAGAGTGCCTCAACGATCAGGAATATGGATCTAACGTTCTCGTATCGAACCGACGACTTTCGGTTCCGGAGCGACACGAACGCTCCATGATTCTCGATTATCTCGACACAGGTAAGAGACAGAGGAGAACAAGTGTATGGTTTTAGAGAGCCACGAGCACCAGGAATAAGGATCTACCGTTGTCCTTTCGTTCCGTCGACATTCGGTTCCGGAGCGACACGAACGGGGACTTAGAATTTTTTCGCTCGGGCTCCGGAGCGACACGAACGGGGACTTAGAATTTTTTCGCTCGGGCTCCGGAGCGACACGATCGCTCCGTTATTCTACGTTCTCTCGGTCCACGGGCATCAGAGAGCAAAACAGCCTAATAGTTTTAGAGTGCCTCAACGATCAGGAATATGGATCTAACGTTCTCGTTTCGAACCGACGACTTTCGGTTCCGGAGCGACACGAACGCTCCATGATTCTCGATTATCTCGACACAGGTAAGAGACAGGGGAGAACAAGTGTATGGTTTTAGAGAGCCACGAGCACCAGGAATAAGGATCTACCGTTGTCCTTTCGTTCCGTCGACATTCGGTTCCGGAGCGACACGAACGGGGACCTAGAATTTTCTCGCTCGGGCTCCGGAGCGACACGAACGGGGACTTAGAATTTTTTCGCTCGGGCTCCGGAGCGACACGATCGCTCCGTTATTCTACGTTCTCTCGGTCCACGGGCATCAGAGAGCAAAACAACCTAATAGTTTTAGAGTGCCTCAACGATCAGGAATATGGATCTAACGTTCTCGTTTCGAACCGACGACTTTCGGTTCCGGAGCGACACGAACGCTCCATGATTCTCGATTATCTCGACACAGGTAAGAGACACAGGAGAACAAGTGTATGGTTTTAGAGAGCCACGAGCACCAGGAATAAGGATCTACCGTTGTCCTTTCGTTCCGTCGACATTCGGTTCCGGAGCGACACGAACGGGGACCTAGAATTTTCTCGCTCGGGCTCCGGAGCGACACGAACGGGGACTTAGAATTTTTTCGCTCGGGCTCCGGAGCGACACGATCGCTCCGTTATTCTACGTTCTCTCGGTCCGCGGGCATCAGAGAGCAAAACAGCCTAATAGTTTTAGAGTGCCTCAACGATCAGGAATATGGATCTAACGTTCTCGTTTCGAACCGACGACTTTCGGTTCCGGAGCGACACGAACGCTCCATGATTCTCGATTATCTCGACACAGGTAAGAGACAGAGGAGAACAAGTGTATGGTTTTAGAGAGCCACGAGCACCAGGAATAAGTATCTACCGTTGTCCTTTCGTTCCGTCGACATTCGGTTCCGGAGCGACACGAACGGGAACTTAGAATTTTTTCGCTCGGGCTCCGGAGCGACACGAACGGGGACTTAGAATTTTTTCGCTCGGGCTCCGGAGCGACACGATCGCTCCGTTATTCTACGTTCTCTCGGTCCACGGGCATCAGAGAGCAAAACAGCCTAATAGTTTTAGAGTGCCTCAACGATCAGGAATATGGATCTAACGTTCTCGTTTCGAACCGACGACTTTCGGTTCCGGAGCGACACGAACGCTCCATGATTCTCGATTATCTCGACACAGGTAAGAGACAGGGGAGAACAAGTGTATGGTTTTAGAGAGCCACGAGCACCAGGAATAAGGATCTACCGTTGTCCTTTCGTTCCGTCGACATTCGGTTCCGGAGCGACACGAACGGGGACCTAGAATTTTCTCGCTCGGGCTCCGGAGCGACACGAACGGGGACTTAGAATTTTTTCGCTCGGGCTCCGGAGCGACACGATCGCTCCGTTATTCTACGTTCTCTCGGTCCACGGGCATCAGAGAGCAAAACAACCTAATAGTTTTAGAGTGCCTCAACGATCAGGAATATGGATCTAACGTTCTCGTTTCGAACCGACGACTTTCGGTTCCGGAGCGACACGAACGCTCCAATGATTCTCGATTATCTCGACACAGGTAAGAGACAGAGGAGAACAAGTGTATGGTTTTAGAGAGCCACGAGCACCAGGAATAAGGATCTACCGTTGTCCTTTCGTTCCGTCGACATTCGGTTCCGGAGCGACACGAACGGGGACTTAGAATTTTTTCGCTCGGGCTCCGGAGCGACACGAACGGGGACTTAGAATTTTTTCGCTCGGGCTCCAGAGCGACACGATCGCTCCGTTATTCTACGTTCTCTCGGTCCACGGGCATCAGAGAGCAAAACAGCCTAATAGTTTTAGAGTGCCTCAACGATCAGGAATATGGATCTAACGTTCTCGTTTCGAACCGACGACTTTCGGTTCCGGAGCGACACGAACGCTCCATGATTCTCGATTATCTCGACACAGGTAAGAGACAGAGGAGAACAAGTGTATGGTTTTAGAGAGCCACGAGCACCAGGAATAAGGATCTACCGTTGTCCTTTCGTTCCGTCGACATTCGGTTCCGGAGCGACACGAACGGGGACCTAGAATTTTCTCGCTCGGGCTCCGGAGCGACACGAACGGGGACTTAGAATTTTTTCGCTCGGGCTCCGGAGCGACACGATCGCTCCGTTATTCTACGTTCTCTCGGTCCGCGGGCATCAGAGAGCAAAACAGCCTAATAGTTTTAGAGTGCCTCAACGATCAGGAATATGGATCTAACGTTCTCGTTTCGAACCGACGACTTTCGGTTCCGGAGCGACACGAACGCTCCAATGATTCTCGATTATCTCGACACAGGTAAGAGACAGAGGAGAACAAGTATATGGTTTTAGAGAGCCACGAGCACCAGGAATAAGGATCTACCGTTGTCCTTTCGTTCCGTCGACATTCGGTTCCGGAGCGACACGAACGGGGACTTAGAATTTTTTCGCTCGGGCTCCGGAGCGACACGAACGGGGACTTAGAATTTTTTCGCTCGGGCTCCGGAGCGACACGATCGCTCCGTTATTCTACGTTCTCTCGGTCCACGGGCATCAGAGAGCAAAACAGCCTAATAGTTTTAGAGTGCCTCAACGATCAGGAATATGGATCTAACGTTCTCGTTTCGAACCGACGACTTTCGGTTCCGGAGCGACACGAACGCTCCATGATTCTCGATTATCTCGACACAGGTAAGAGACAGGGGAGAACAAGTGTATGGTTTTAGAGAGCCACGAGCACCAGGAATAAGGATCTACCGTTGTCCTTTCGTTCCGTCGACATTCGGTTCCGGAGCGACACGAACGGGGACCTAGAATTTTCTCGCTCGGGCTCCGGAGCGACACGAACGGGGACTTAGAATTTTTTCGCTCGGGCTCCGGAGCGACACGATCGCTCCGTTATTCTACGTTCTCTCGGTCCACGGGCATCAGAGAGCAAAACAGCCTAATAGTTTTAGAGTGCCTCAACGATCAGGAATATGGATCTAACGTTCTCGTTTCGAACCGACGACTTTCGGTTCCGGAGCGACACGAACGCTCCAATGATTCTCGATTATCTCGACACAGGTAAGAGACAGAGGAGAACAAGTGTATGGTTTTAGAGAGCCACGAGCACCAGGAATAAGGATCTACCGTTGTCCTTTCGTTCCGTCGACATTCGGTTCCGGAGCGACACGAACGGGGACTTAGAATTTTTTCGCTCGGGCTCCGGAGCGACACGAACTGGGACTTAGAATTTCTTCGCTCGGGCTCCGGAGCGACACGATCGCTCCGTTATTCTACGTTCTCTCGGTCCACGTGCATCAGAGAGCAAAACAGCCTAATAGTTTTAGAGTGCCTCAACGATCAGGAATATGGATCTAACGTTCTCGTTTCGAACGGACGACTTTCGGTTCCGGAGCGACACGAACGCTCCATAATTCTCGATTATCTCGACACAGGTAAGAGACAGAGGAGAACAAGTGTATGGTTTTAGAGAGCCACGAGCACCAGGAATAAGGATCTACCGTTGTCCTTTCGTTCCGTCGACATTCGGTTCCGGAGCGACACGAACGGGGACTTAGAATTTTTTCGCTCGGGCTCCGGAGCGACACGAACGGGGACTTAGAATTTTTTCGCTCGGGCTCCGGAGCGACACGATCGCTCCGTTATTCTACGTTCTCTCGGTCCACGGGCATCAGAGAGCAAAACAGCCTAATAGTTTTAGAGTGCCTCAACGATCAGGAATATGGATCTAACGTTCTCGTTTCGAACCGACGACTTTCGGTTCCGGAGCGACACGAACGCTCCATGGTTCTCGATTATCTCGACACAGGTAAGAGACAGAGGAGAACAAGTGTATGGTTTTAGAGAGCCACGAGCACCAGGAATAAGGATCTACCGTTGTCCTTTCGTTCCGTCGACATTCGGTTCCGGAGCGACACGAACGGGGACTTAGAATTTTTTCGCTCGGGCTCCGGAGCGACACGAACGGGGACGTAGAATTTTTTCGCTCGGGCTCCGGAGCGACACGATCGCTCCGTTATTCTACGTTCTTTCGGTCCACGGGCATCAGAGAGCAAAACAGCCTAATAGTTTTAGAGTGCCTCAACGATCAGGAATATGGATCTAACGTTCTCGTTTCGAACCGACGACTTTCGGTTCCGGAGCGACACGAACGCTCCATGATTCTCGATTATCTCGACACAGCTAAGAGACAGAGGAGAACAAGTGTATGGTTTTAGAGAGCCACGAGCACCAGGAATAAGGATCTACCGTTGTCCTTTCGTTCCGTCGACATTCGGTTCCGGAGCGACACGAACGGGGACTTAGAATTTTTTCGCTCGGGCTCCGGAGCGACACGAACGGGGACTTAGAATTTTTTCGCTCGGGCTCCGGAGCGACACGATCGCTCCGTTATTCTACGTTCTCTCGGTCCACGGGCATCAGAGAGCAAAACAGCCTAATAGTTTTAGAGTGCCTCAACGATCAGGAATATGGATCTAACGTTCTCGTTTCGAACCGACGACTTTCGGTTCCGGAGCGACACGAACGCTCCATAATTCTCGATTATCTCGACACAGGTAAGAGACAGAGGAGAACAAGTGTATGGTTTTAGAGAGCCACGAGCACCAGGAATAAGGATCTACCGTTGTCATTTCGTTCCGTCGACATTCGGTTCCGGAGCGACACGAACGGGGACTTAGAATTTTTTCGCTCGGGCTCCGGAGCGACACGAACGGGGACTTAGAATTTTTTCGCTCGGGCTCCGGAGCGACACGATCGCTCCGTTATTCTACGTTCTCTCGGTCCACGGGCATCAGAGAGCAAAACAGCCTAATAGTTTTAGAGTGCCTCAACGATCAGGAATATGGATCTAACGTTCTCGTTTCGAACCGACGACTTTCGGTTCCGGAGCGACACGAACGCTCCAATGATTCTCGATTATCTCGACACAGGTAAGAGACAGAGGAGAACAAGTGTATGGTTTTAGAGAGCCACGAGCACCAGGAATAAGGATCTACCGTTGTCCTTTCGTTCCGTCGACATTCGGTTCCGGAGCGACACGAACGGTGACTTAGAATTTTTTCGCTCGGGCTCCGGAGCGACACGAACGGGGACTTAGAATTTTTTCGCTCGGGCTCCGGAGCGACACGATCGCTCCGTTATTCTACGTTCTCTCGGTCCACGGGCATCAGAGAGCAAAACAGCCTAATAGTTTTAGAGTGCCTCAACGATCAGGAATATGGATCTAACGTTCTCGTTTCGAACCGACGACTTTCGGTTCCGGAGCGACACGAACGCTCCATGATTCTCGATTATCTCGACACAGGTAAGAGACAGAGGAGAACAAGTGTATGGTTTTAGAGAGCCACGAGCACCAGGAATAAGGATCTACCGTTGTCCATTCGTTCCGTCGACATTCGGTTCCGGAGCGACACGAACGGGGACCTAGAATTTTCTCGCTCGGGCTCCGGAGCGACACGAACGGGGACTTAGAATTTTTTCGCTCGGGCTCCGGAGCGACACGATCGCTCCGTTATTCTACGTTCTCTCGGTCCACGGGCATCAGAGAGCAAAACAGCCTAATAGTTTTAGAGTGCCTCAACGATCAGGAATATGGATCTAACGTTCTCGTTTCGAACCGACGACTTTCGGTTCCGGAGCGACACGAACGCTCCATGATTCTCGATTATCTCGACACAGGTAAGAGACAGAGGAGAACAAGTGTATGGTTTTAGAGAGCCACAAGCACCAGGAATAAGGATCTACCGTTGTCCTTTCGTTCCGTCGACATTCGGTTCCGGAGCGACACGAACGGGGACTTAGAATTTTTTCGCTCGGGCTCCGGAGCGACACGAACGGGGACTTAGAATTTTTTCGCTCGGGCTCCGGAGCGACACGATCGCTCCGTTATTCTACGTTCTCTCGGTCCACGGGCATCAGAGAGCAAAACAGCCTAATAGTTTTAGAGTGCCTCAACGATCAGGAATATGGATCTAACGTTCTCGTTTCGAACCGACGACTTTCGGTTCCGGAGCGACACGAACGCTCCATGATTCTCGATTATCTCGACACAGGTAAGAGACAGGGGAGAACAAGTGTATGGTTTTAGAGAGCCACGAGCACCAGGAATAAGGATCTACCGTTGTCCTTTCGTTCCGTCGACATTCGGTTCCGGAGCGACACGAACGGGGACCTAGAATTTTCTCGCTCGGGCTCCGGAGCGACACGAACGGGGACTTAGAATTTTTTCGCTCGGGCTCCGGAGCGACACGATCGCTCCGTTATTCTACGTTCTCTCGGTCCACGGGCATCAGAGAGCAAAACAACCTAATAGTTTTAGAGTGCCTCAACGATCAGGAATATGGATCTAACGTTCTCGTTTCGAACCGACGACTTTCGGTTCCGGAGCGACACGAACGCTCCAATGATTCTCGATTATCTCGACACAGGTAAGAGACAGAGGAGAACAAGTGTATGGTTTTAGAGAGCCACGAGCACCAGGAATAAGGATCTACCGTTGTCCTTTCGTTCCGTCGACATTCGGTTCCGGAGCGACACGAACGGGGACTTAGAATTTTTTCGCTCGGGCTCCGGAGCGACACGAACGGGGACTTAGAATTTTTTCGCTCGGGCTCCAGAGCGACACGATCGCTCCGTTATTCTACGTTCTCTCGGTCCACGGGCATCAGAGAGCAAAACAGCCTAATAGTTTTAGAGTGCCTCAACGATCAGGAATATGGATCTAACGTTCTCGTTTCGAACCGACGACTTTCGGTTCCGGAGCGACACGAACGCTCCATGATTCTCGATTATCTCGACACAGGTAAGAGACAGAGGAGAACAAGTGTATGGTTTTAGAGAGCCACGAGCACCAGGAATAAGGATCTACCGTTGTCCTTTCGTTCCGTCGACATTCGGTTCCGGAGCGACACGAACGGGGACCTAGAATTTTCTCGCTCGGGCTCCGGAGCGACACGAACGGGGACTTAGAATTTTTTCGCTCGGGCTCCGGAGCGACACGATCGCTCCGTTATTCTACGTTCTCTCGGTCCGCGGGCATCAGAGAGCAAAACAGCCTAATAGTTTTAGAGTGCCTCAACGATCAGGAATATGGATCTAACGTTCTCGTTTCGAACCGACGACTTTCGGTTCCGGAGCGACACGAACGCTCCATGATTCTCGATTATCTCGACACAGGTAAGAGACAGAGGAGAACAAGTGTATGGTTTTAGAGAGCCACGAGCACCAGGAATAAGGATCTACCGTTGTCCATTCGTTCCGTCGACATTCGGTTCCGGAGCGACACGAACGGGGACCTAGAATTTTCTCGCTCGGGCTCCGGAGCGACACGAACGGGGACTTAGAATTTTTTCGCTCGGGCTCCGGAGCGACACGATCGCTCCGTTATTCTACGTTCTCTCGGTCCACGGGCATCAGAGAGCAAAACAGCCTAATAGTTTTAGAGTGCCTCAACGATCAGGAATATGGATCTAACGTTCTCGTATCGAACCGACGACTTTCGGTTCCGGAGCGACACGAACGCTCCATGATTCTCGATTATCTCGACACAGGTAAGAGACAGAGGAGAACAAGTGTATGGTTTTAGAGAGCCACGAGCACCAGGAATAAGGATCTACCGTTGTCCTTTCGTTCCGTCGACATTCGGTTCCGGAGCGACACGAACGGGGACTTAGAATTTTTTCGCTCGGGCTCCGGAGCGACACGAACGGGGACTTAGAATTTTTTCGCTCGGGCTCCGGAGCGACACGATCGCTCCGTTATTCTACGTTCTCTCGGTCCACGGGCATCAGAGAGCAAAACAGCCTAATAGTTTTAGAGTGCCTCAACGATCAGGAATATGGATCTAACGTTCTCGTTTCGAACCGACGACTTTCGGTTCCGGAGCGACACGAACGCTCCATGATTCTCGATTATCTCGACACAGGTAAGAGACAGGGGAGAACAAGTGTATGGTTTTAGAGAGCCACGAGCACCAGGAATAAGGATCTACCGTTGTCCTTTCGTTCCGTCGACATTCGGTTCCGGAGCGACACGAACGGGGACCTAGAATTTTCTCGCTCGGGCTCCGGAGCGACACGAACGGGGACTTAGAATTTTTTCGCTCGGGCTCCGGAGCGACACGATCGCTCCGTTATTCTACGTTCTCTCGGTCCACGGGCATCAGAGAGCAAAACAACCTAATAGTTTTAGAGTGCCTCAACGATCAGGAATATGGATCTAACGTTCTCGTTTCGAACCGACGACTTTCGGTTCCGGAGCGACACGAACGCTCCATGATTCTCGATTATCTCGACACAGGTAAGAGACACAGGAGAACAAGTGTATGGTTTTAGAGAGCCACGAGCACCAGGAATAAGGATCTACCGTTGTCCTTTCGTTCCGTCGACATTCGGTTCCGGAGCGACACGAACGGGGACCTAGAATTTTCTCGCTCGGGCTCCGGAGCGACACGAACGGGGACTTAGAATTTTTTCGCTCGGGCTCCGGAGCGACACGATCGCTCCGTTATTCTACGTTCTCTCGGTCCGCGGGCATCAGAGAGCAAAACAGCCTAATAGTTTTAGAGTGCCTCAACGATCAGGAATATGGATCTAACGTTCTCGTTTCGAACCGACGACTTTCGGTTCCGGAGCGACACGAACGCTCCATGATTCTCGATTATCTCGACACAGGTAAGAGACAGAGGAGAACAAGTGTATGGTTTTAGAGAGCCACGAGCACCAGGAATAAGTATCTACCGTTGTCCTTTCGTTCCGTCGACATTCGGTTCCGGAGCGACACGAACGGGAACTTAGAATTTTTTCGCTCGGGCTCCGGAGCGACACGAACGGGGACTTAGAATTTTTTCGCTCGGGCTCCGGAGCGACACGATCGCTCCGTTATTCTACGTTCTCTCGGTCCACGGGCATCAGAGAGCAAAACAGCCTAATAGTTTTAGAGTGCCTCAACGATCAGGAATATGGATCTAACGTTCTCGTTTCGAACCGACGACTTTCGGTTCCGGAGCGACACGAACGCTCCATGATTCTCGATTATCTCGACACAGGTAAGAGACAGGGGAGAACAAGTGTATGGTTTTAGAGAGCCACGAGCACCAGGAATAAGGATCTACCGTTGTCCTTTCGTTCCGTCGACATTCGGTTCCGGAGCGACACGAACGGGGACCTAGAATTTTCTCGCTCGGGCTCCGGAGCGACACGAACGGGGACTTAGAATTTTTTCGCTCGGGCTCCGGAGCGACACGATCGCTCCGTTATTCTACGTTCTCTCGGTCCACGGGCATCAGAGAGCAAAACAACCTAATAGTTTTAGAGTGCCTCAACGATCAGGAATATGGATCTAACGTTCTCGTTTCGAACCGACGACTTTCGGTTCCGGAGCGACACGAACGCTCCAATGATTCTCGATTATCTCGACACAGGTAAGAGACAGAGGAGAACAAGTGTATGGTTTTAGAGAGCCACGAGCACCAGGAATAAGGATCTACCGTTGTCCTTTCGTTCCGTCGACATTCGGTTCCGGAGCGACACGAACGGGGACTTAGAATTTTTTCGCTCGGGCTCCGGAGCGACACGAACGGGGACTTAGAATTTTTTCGCTCGGGCTCCAGAGCGACACGATCGCTCCGTTATTCTACGTTCTCTCGGTCCACGGGCATCAGAGAGCAAAACAGCCTAATAGTTTTAGAGTGCCTCAACGATCAGGAATATGGATCTAACGTTCTCGTTTCGAACCGACGACTTTCGGTTCCGGAGCGACACGAACGCTCCATGATTCTCGATTATCTCGACACAGGTAAGAGACAGAGGAGAACAAGTGTATGGTTTTAGAGAGCCACGAGCACCAGGAATAAGGATCTACCGTTGTCCTTTCGTTCCGTCGACATTCGGTTCCGGAGCGACACGAACGGGGACCTAGAATTTTCTCGCTCGGGCTCCGGAGCGACACGAACGGGGACTTAGAATTTTTTCGCTCGGGCTCCGGAGCGACACGATCGCTCCGTTATTCTACGTTCTCTCGGTCCGCGGGCATCAGAGAGCAAAACAGCCTAATAGTTTTAGAGTGCCTCAACGATCAGGAATATGGATCTAACGTTCTCGTTTCGAACCGACGACTTTCGGTTCCGGAGCGACACGAACGCTCCATGATTCTCGATTATCTCGACACAGGTAAGAGACAGAGGAGAACAAGTGTATGGTTTTAGAGAGCCACGAGCACCAGGAATAAGGATCTACCGTTGTCCATTCGTTCCGTCGACATTCGGTTCCGGAGCGACACGAACGGGGACCTAGAATTTTCTCGCTCGGGCTCCGGAGCGACACGAACGGGGACTTAGAATTTTTTCGCTCGGGCTCCGGAGCGACACGATCGCTCCGTTATTCTACGTTCTCTCGGTCCACGGGCATCAGAGAGCAAAACAGCCTAATAGTTTTAGAGTGCCTCAACGATCAGGAATATGGATCTAACGTTCTCGTATCGAACCGACGACTTTCGGTTCCGGAGCGACACGAACGCTCCATGATTCTCGATTATCTCGACACAGGTAAGAGACAGAGGAGAACAAGTGTATGGTTTTAGAGAGCCACGAGCACCAGGAATAAGGATCTACCGTTGTCCCTTCGTTCCGTCGACATTCGGTTCCGGAGCGACACGAACGGGGACTTAGAATTTTTTCGCTCGGGCTCCGGAGCGACACGAACGGGGACTTAGAATTTTTTCGCTCGGGCTCCGGAGCGACACGATCGCTCCGTTATTCTACGTTCTCTCGGTCCACGGGCATCAGAGAGCAAAACAGCCTAATAGTTTTAGAGTGCCTCAACGATCAGGAATATGGATCTAACGTTCTCGTTTCGAACCGACGACTTTCGGTTCCGGAGCGACACGAACGCTCCATGATTCTCGATTATCTCGACACAGGTAAGAGACAGGGGAGAACAAGTGTATGGTTTTAGAGAGCCACGAGCACCAGGAATAAGGATCTACCGTTGTCCTTTCGTTCCGTCGACATTCGGTTCCGGAGCGACACGAACGGGGACCTAGAATTTTCTCGCTCGGGCTCCGGAGCGACACGAACGGGGACTTAGAATTTTTTCGCTCGGGCTCCGGAGCGACACGATCGCTCCGTTATTCTACGTTCTCTCGGTCCGCGGGCATCAGAGAGCAAAACAGCCTAATAGTTTTAGAGTGCCTCAACGATCAGGAATATGGATCTAACGTTCTCGTTTCGAACCGACGACTTTCGGTTCCGGAGCGACACGAACGCTCCATGATTCTCGATTATCTCGACACAGGTAAGAGACAGAGGAGAACAAGTGTATGGTTTTAGAGAGCCACGAGCACCAGGAATAAGTATCTACCGTTGTCCTTTCGTTCCGTCGACATTCGGTTCCGGAGCGACACGAACGGGAACTTAGAATTTTTTCGCTCGGGCTCCGGAGCGACACGAACGGGGACTTAGAATTTTTTCGCTCGGGCTCCGGAGCGACACGATCGCTCCGTTATTCTACGTTCTCTCGGTCCACGGGCATCAGAGAGCAAAACAGCCTAATAGTTTTAGAGTGCCTCAACGATCAGGAATATGGATCTAACGTTCTCGTTTCGAACCGACGACTTTCGGTTCCGGAGCGACACGAACGCTCCAATGATTCTCGATTATCTCGACACAGGTAAGAGACAGAGGAGAACAAGTGTATGGTTTTAGAGAGCCACGAGCACCAGGAATAAAGATCTACCGTTGTCCTTTCGTTCCGTCGACATTCGGTTCCGGAGCGACACGAACGGGGACTTAGAATTTTTTCGCTCGGGCTCCGGAGCGACACGAACGGGGACTTAGAATTTTTTCGCTCGGGCTCCGGAGCGACACGAACGCTCCATGATTCTCGATTATCTCGACACAGGTAAGAGACAGAGGAGAACAAGTGTATGGTTTTAGAGAGCCACGAGCACCAGGAATAAGTATCTACCGTTGTCCTTTCGTTCCGTCGACATTCGGTTCCGGAGCGACACGAACGGGAACTTAGAATTTTTTCGCTCGGGCTCCGGAGCGACACGAACGGGGACTTAGAATTTTTTCGCTCGGGCTCCGGAGCGACACGATCGCTCCGTTATTCTACGTTCTCTCGGTCCACGGGCATCAGAGAGCAAAACAGCCTAATAGTTTTAGAGTGCCTCAACGATCAGGAATATGGATCTAACGTTCTCGTTTCGAACCGACGACTTTCGGTTCCGGAGCGACACGAACGCTCCAATGATTCTCGATTATCTCGACACAGGTAAGAGACAGAGGAGAACAAGTGTATGGTTTTAGAGAGCCACGAGCACCAGGAATAAAGATCTACCGTTGTCCTTTCGTTCCGTCGACATTCGGTTCCGGAGCGACACGAACGGGGACTTAGAATTTTTTCGCTCGGGCTCCGGAGCGACACGAACGGGGACTTAGAATTTTTTCGCTCGGGCTCCGGAGCGACACGAACGGGGACTTAGAATTTTTTCGCTCGGGCTCCGGAGCGACACGATCGCTCCGTTATTCTACGTTCTCTCGGTCCACGGGCATCAGAGAGCAAAACAGCCTAATAGTTTTAGAGTGCCTCAACGATCAGGAATATGGATCTAACGTTCTCGTTTCGAACCGACGACTTTCGGTTCCGGAGCGACACGAACGCTCCATGATTCTCGATTATCTCGACACAGGTAAGAGACCGAGGAGAACAAGTGTATGGTTTTAGAGAGCCACGAGCACCAGGAATAAGGATCTGCCGTTGTCCTTTCGTTCCGTCGACATTCGGTTCCGGAGCGACACGAACGGGGACCTAGAATTTTCTCGCTCGGGCTCCGGAGCGACACGAACGGGGACTTAGAATTTTTTCGCTCGGGCTCCGGAGCGACACGATCGCTCCGTTATTCTACGTTCTCTCGGTCCACGGGCATCAGAGAGCAAAACAGCCTAATAGTTTTAGAGTGCCTCAACGATCAGGAATATGGATCTAACGTTCTCGTTTCGAACCGACGACTTTCGGTTCCGGAGCGACACGAACGCTCCATGATTCTCGATTATCTCGACACAGGTAAGAGACAGAGGAGAACAAGTGTATGGTTTTAGAGAGCCACGAGCACCAGGAATAAGGATCTACCGTTGTCCTTTCGTTCCGTCGACATTCGGTTCCGGAGCGACACGAACGGGGACTTAGAATTTTTTCGCTCGGGCTCCGGAGCGACACGATCGCTCCGTTATTCTACGTTCTCTCGGTCCACGGGCATCAGAGAGCAAAACAGCCTAATAGTTTTAGAGTGCCTCAACGATCAGGAATATGGATCTAACGTTCTCGTTTCGAACCGACGACTTTCGGTTCCGGAGCGACACGAACGCTCCATGATTCTCGATTATCTCGACACAGGTAAGAGACAGAGGAGAACAAGTGTATGGTTTTAGAGAGCCACGAGCACCAGGAATAAGGATCTACCGTTGTCCTTTCGTTCCGTCGACATTCGGTTCCGGAGCGACACGAACGGGGACCTAGAATTTTCTCGCTCGGGCTCCGGAGCGACACGAACGGGGACTTAGAATTTTTTCGCTCGGGCTCCGGAGCGACACGATCGCTCCGTTATTCTACGTTCTCTCGGTCCACGGGCATCAGAGAGCAAAACAGCCTAATAGTTTTAGAGTGCCTCAACGATCAGGAATATGGATCTAACGTTCTCGTTTCGAACCGACGACTTTCGGTTCCGGAGCGACACGAACGCTCCATGATTCTCGATTATCTCGACACAGGTAAGAGACAGAGGAGAACAAGTGTATGGTTTTAGAGAGCCACGAGCACCAGGAATAAGGATCTACCGTTGTCCTTTCGTTCCGTCGACATTCGGTTCCGGAGCGACACGAACGGGGACTTAGAATTTTTTCGCTCGGGCTCCGGAGCGACACGAACGGGGACTTAGAATTTTTTCGCTCGGGCTCCGGAGCGACACGATCGCTCCGTTATTCTACGTTCTCTCGGTCCACGGGCATCAGAGAGCAAAACAGCCTAATAGTTTTAGAGTGCCTCAACGATCAGGAATATGGATCTAACGTGCTCGTTTCGAACCGACGACTTTCGGTTCCGGAGCGACACGGACGCTCCATGATTCTCGATTATCTCGACACAGGTAAGAGTCAGAGGAGAACAAGTGTATGGTTTTAGAGAGCCACGAGCACCAGGAATAAGGATCTACCGTTGTCCTTTCGTTCCGTCGACATTCGGTTCCGGAGCGACACGAACGGGGACTTAGAATTTTTTCGCTCGGGCTCCGGAGCGACACGAACGGGGACTTAGAATTTTTTCGCTCGGGCTCCGGAGCGACACGATCGCTCCGTTATTCTACGTTCTCTCGGTCCACGGGCATCAGAGAGCAAAACAGCCTAATAGTTTTAGAGTGCCTCAACGATCAGGAATATGGATCTAACGTTCTCGTTTCGAACCGACGACTTTCGGTTCCGGAGCGACACGAACGCTCCATGATTCTCGATTATCTCGACACAGGTAAGAGACAGAGGAGAACAAGTGTATGGTTTTAGAGAGCCACAAGCACCAGGAATAAGGATCTACCGTTGTCCTTTCGTTCCGTCGACATTCGGTTCCGGAGCGACACGAACGGGGACTTAGAATTTTTTCGCTCGGGCTCCGGAGCGACACGAACGGGGACTTAGAATTTTTTCGCTCGGGCTCCGGAGCGACACGATCGCTCCGTTATTCTACGTTCTCTCGGTCCACGGGCATCAGAGAGCAAAACAGCCTAATAGTTTTAGAGTGCCTCAACGATCAGGAATATGGATCTAACGTTCTCGTTTCGAACCGACGACTTTCGGTTCCGGAGCGACACGAACGCTCCAATGATTCTCGATTATCTCGACACAGGTAAGAGACAGAGGAGAACAAGTATATGGTCTTAGAGAGCCACGAGCACCAGGAATAAGGATCTACCGTTGTCCTTTCGTTCCGTCGACATTCGGTTCCGGAGCGACACGAACGGGGACTTAGAATTTTTTCGCTCGGGCTCCGGAGCGACACGAACGGGGACTTAGAATTTTTTCGCTCGGGCTCCGGAGCGACACGATCGCTCCGTTATTCTACGTTCTCTCGGTCCACGGGCATCAGAGAGCAAAACAGCCTAATAGTTTTAGAGTGCCTCAACGATCAGGAATATGGATCTAACGTTCTCGTTTCGAACCGACGACTTTCGGTTCCGGAGCGACACGAACGCTCCATGATTCTCGATTATCTCGACACAGGTAAGAGACAGGGGAGAACAAGTGTATGGTTTTAGAGAGCCACGAGCACCAGGAATAAGGATCTACCGTTGTCCTTTCGTTCCGTCGACATTCGGTTCCGGAGCGACACGAACGGGGACCTAGAATTTTCTCGCTCGGGCTCCGGAGCGACACGAACGGGGACTTAGAATTTTTTCGCTCGGGCTCCGGAGCGACACGATCGCTCCGTTATTCTACGTTCTCTCGGTCCACGGGCATCAGAGAGCAAAACAACCTAATAGTTTTAGAGTGCCTCAACGATTAGGAATATGGATCTAACGTTCTCGTTTCGAACCGACGACTTTCGGTTCCGGAGCGACACGAACGCTCCAATGATTCTCGATTATCTCGACACAGGTAAGAGACAGAGGAGAACAAGTGTATGGTTTTAGAGAGCCACGAGCACCAGGAATAAGGATCTACCGTTGTCCTTTCGTTCCGTCGACATTCGGTTCCGGAGCGACACGAACGGGGACTTAGAATTTTTTCGCTCGGGCTCCGGAGCGACACGAACGGGGACTTAGAATTTTTTCGCTCGGGCTCCAGAGCGACACGATCGCTCCGTTATTCTACGTTCTCTCGGTCCACGGGCATCAGAGAGCAAAACAGCCTAATAGTTTTAGAGTGCCTCAACGATCAGGAATATGGATCTAACGTTCTCGTTTCGAACCGACGACTTTCGGTTCCGGAGCGACACGAACGCTCCATGATTCTCGATTATCTCGACACAGGTAAGAGACAGAGGAGAACAAGTGTATGGTTTTAGAGAGCCACGAGCACCAGGAATAAGGATCTACCGTTGTCCTTTCGTTCCGTCGACATTCGGTTTCGGAGCGACACGAACGGGGACCTAGAATTTTCTCGCTCGGGCTCCGGAGCGACACGAACGGGGACTTAGAATTTTTTCGCTCGGGCTCCGGAGCGACACGATCGCTCCGTTATTCTACGTTCTCTCGGTCCGCGGGCATCAGAGAGCAAAACAGCCTAATAGTTTTAGAGTGCCTCAACGATCAGGAATATGGATCTAACGTTCTCGTTTCGAACCGACGACTTTCGGTTCCGGAGCGACACGAACGCTCCATGATTCTCGATTATCTCGACACAGGTAAGAGACAGAGGAGAACAAGTGTATGGTTTTAGAGAGCCACGAGCACCAGGAATAAGGATCTACCGTTGTCCATTCGTTCCGTCGACATTCGGTTCCGGAGCGACACGAACGGGGACCTAGAATTTTCTCGCTCGGGCTCCGGAGCGACACGAACGGGGACTTAGAATTTTTTCGCTCGGGCTCCGGAGCGACACGATCGCTCCGTTATTCTACGTTCTCTCGGTCCACGGGCATCAGAGAGCAAAACAGCCTAATAGTTTTAGAGTGCCTCAACGATCAGGAATATGGATCTAACGTTCTCGTATCGAACCGACGACTTTCGGTTCCGGAGCGACACGAACGCTCCATGATTCTCGATTATCTCGACACAGGTAAGAGACAGAGGAGAACAAGTGTATGGTTTTAGAGAGCCACGAGCACCAGGAATAAGGATCTACCGTTGTCCTTTCGTTCCGTCGACATTCGGTTCCGGAGCGACACGAACGGGGACCTAGAATTTTCTCGCTCGGGCTCCGGAGCGACACGAACGGGGACTTAGAATTTTTTCGCTCGGGCTCCGGAGCGACACGATCGCTCCGTTATTCTACGTTCTCTCGGTCCACGGGCATCAGAGAGCAAAACAGCCTAATAGTTTTAGAGTGCCTCAACGATCAGGAATATGGATCTAACGTTCTCGTATCGAACCGACGACTTTCGGTTCCGGAGCGACACGAACGCTCCATGATTCTCGATTATCTCGACACAGGTAAGAGACAGAGGAGAACAAGTGTATGGTTTTAGAGAGCCACGAGCACCAGGAATAAGGATCTACCGTTGTCCTTTCGTTCCGTCGACATTCGGTTCCGGAGCGACACGAACGGGGACTTAGAATTTTTTCGCTCGGGCTCCGGAGCGACACGAACGGGGACTTAGAATTTTTTCGCTCGGGCTCCGGAGCGACACGATCGCTCCGTTATTCTACGTTCTCTCGGTCCACGGGCATCAGAGTGCAAAACAGCCTAATAGTTTTAGAGTGCCTCAACGATCAGGAATATGGATCTAACGTTCTCGTTTCGAACCGACGACTTTCGGTTCCGGAGCGACACGAACGCTCCATGATTCTCGATTATCTCGACACAGGTAAGAGTCAGAGGAGAACAAGTGTATGGTTTTAGAGAGCCACGAGCACCAGGAATAAGGATCTACCGTTGTCCTTTCGTTCCGCCGACATTCGGTTCCGGAGCGACACGAACGGGGACTTAGAATTTTTTCGCTCGGGCTCCGGAGCGACACGAACGGGGACTTAGAATTTTTTCGCTCGGGCTCCGGAGCGACACGATCGCTCCGTTATTCTACGTTCTCTCGGTCCACGGGCATCAGAGAGCAAAACAGCCTAATAGTTTTAGAGTGCCTCAACGATCAGGAATATGGATCTAACGTTCTCGTTTCGAACCGACGACTTTCGGTTCCGGAGCGACACGAACGCTCCAATGATTCTCGATTATCTCGACACAGGTAAGAGACAGAGGAGAACAAGTATATGGTTTTAGAGAGCCACGAGCACCAGGAATAAGGATCTACCGTTGTCCTTTCGTTCCGTCGACATTCGGTTCCGGAGCGACACGAACGGGGACTTAGAATTTTTTCGCTCGGGCTCCGGAGCGACACGAACGGGGACTTAGAATTTTTTCGCTCGGGCTCCGGAGCGACACGATCGCTCCGTTATTCTACGTTCTCTCGGTCCACGGGCATCAGAGAGCAAAACAGCCTAATAGTTTTAGAGTGCCTCAACGATCAGGAATATGGATCTAACGTTCTCGTTTCGAACCGACGACTTTCGGTTCCGGAGCGACACGAACGCTCCATGATTCTCGATTATCTCGACACAGGTAAGAGACAGGGGAGAACAAGTGTATGGTTTTAGAGAGCCACGAGCACCAGGAATAAGGATCTACCGTTGTCCTTTCGTTCCGTCGACATTCGGTTCCGGAGCGACACGAACGGGGACCTAGAATTTTCTCGCTCGGGCTCCGGAGCGACACGAACGGGGACTTAGAATTTTTTCGCTCGGGCTCCGGAGCGACACGATCGCTCCGTTATTCTACGTTCTCTCGGTCCACGGGCATCAGAGAGCAAAACAACCTAATAGTTTTAGAGTGCCTCAACGATCAGGAATATGGATCTAACGTTCTCGTTTCGAACCGACGACTTTCGGTTCCGGAGCGACACGAACGCTCCATGATTCTCGATTATCTCGACACAGGTAAGAGACAGAGGAGAACAAGTGTATGGTTTTAGAGAGCCACGAGCACCAGGAATAAGGATCTACCGTTGTCCTTTCGTTCCGTCGACATTCGGTTCCGGAGCGACACGAACGGGGACCTAGAATTTTCTCGCTCGGGCTCCGGAGCGACACGAACGGGGACTTAGAATTTTTTCGCTCGGGCTCCGGAGCGACACGATCGCTCCGTTATTCTACGTTCTCTCGGTCCGCGGGCATCAGAGAGCAAAACAGCCTAATAGTTTTAGAGTGCCTCAACGATCAGGAATATGGATCTAACGTTCTCGTTTCGAACCGACGACTTTCGGTTCCGGAGCGACACGAACGCTCCATGATTCTCGATTATCTCGACACAGGTAAGAGACAGAGGAGAACAAGTGTATGGTTTTAGAGAGCCACGAGCACCAGGAATAAGTATCTACCGTTGTCCTTTCGTTCCGTCGACATTCGGTTCCGGAGCGACACGAACGGGAACTTAGAATTTTTTCGCTCGGGCTCCGGAGCGACACGAACGGGGACTTAGAATTTTTTCGCTCGGGCTCCGGAGCGACACGATCGCTCCGTTATTCTACGTTCTCTCGGTCCACGGGCATCAGAGAGCAAAACAGCCTAATAGTTTTAGAGTGCCTCAACGATCAGGAATATGGATCTAACGTTCTCGTTTCGAACCGACGACTTTCGGTTCCGGAGCGACACGAACGCTCCAATGATTCTCGATTATCTCGACACAGGTAAGAGACAGAGGAGAACAAGTGTATGGTTTTAGAGAGCCACGAGCACCAGGAATAAAGATCTACCGTTGTCCTTTCGTTCCGTCGACATTCGGTTCCGGAGCGACACGAACGGCGACTTAGAATTTTTTCGCTCGGGCTCCGGAGCGACACGAACGGGGACTTAGAATTTTTTCGCTCGGGCTCCGGAGCGACACGAACGCTCCATGATTCTCGATTATCTCGACACAGGTAAGAGACAGAGGAGAACAAGTGTATGGTTTTAGAGAGCCACGAGCACCAGGAATAAGTATCTACCGTTGTCCTTTCGTTCCGTCGACATTCGGTTCCGGAGCGACACGAACGGGAACTTAGAATTTTTTCGCTCGGGCTCCGGAGCGACACGAACGGGGACTTAGAATTTTTTCGCTCGGGCTCCGGAGCGACACGATCGCTCCGTTATTCTACGTTCTCTCGGTCCACGGGCATCAGAGAGCAAAACAGCCTAATAGTTTTAGAGTGCATCAACGATCAGGAATATGGATCTAACGTTCTCGTTTCGAACCGACGACTTTCGGTTCCGGAGCGACACGAACGCTCCAATGATTCTCGATTATCTCGACACAGGTAAGAGACAGAGGAGAACAAGTGTATGGCTTTAGAGAGCCACGAGCACCAGGAATAAAGATCTACCGTTGTCCTTTCGTTCCGTCGACATTCGGTTCCGGAGCGACACGAACGGGGACTTAGAATTTTTTCGCTCGGGCTCCGGAGCGACACGAACGGGGACTTAGAATTTTTTCGCTCGGGCTCCGGAGCGACACGAACGGGGACTTAGAATTTTTTCGCTCGGGCTCCGGAGCGACACGATCACTCCGTTATTCTACGTTCTCTCGGTCCACGGGCATCAGAGAGCAAAACAGCCTAATAGTTTTAGAGTGCCTCAACGATCAGGAATATGGATCTAACGTTCTCGTTTCGAACCGACGACTTTCGGTTCCGGAGCGACACGAACGCTCCATGATTCTCGATTATCTCGACACAGGTAAGAGACAGAGGAGAACAAGTGTATGGTTTTAGAGAGCCACGAGCACCAGGAATAAGGATCTACCGTTGTCCTTTCGTTCCGTCGACATTCGGTTCCGGAGCGACACGAACGGGGACCTAGAATTTTCTCGCTCGGGCTCCGGAGCGACACGAACGGGGACTTAGAATTTTTTCGCTCGGGCTCCGGAGCGACACGATCGCTCCGTTATTCTACGTTCTCTCGGTCCACGGGCATCAGAGAGCAAAACAGCCTAATAGTTTTAGAGTGCCTCAACGATCAGGAATATGGATCTAACGTTCTCGTTTCGAACCGACGACTTTCGGTTCCGGAGCGACACGAACGCTCCATGATTCTCGATTATCTCGACACAGGTAAGAGACAGAGGAGAACAAGTGTATGGTTTTAGAGAGCCACGAGCACCAGGAATAAGGATCTACCGTTGTCCTTTCGTTCCGTCGACATTCGGTTCCGGAGCGACACGAACGGGGACTTAGAATTTTTTCGCTCGGGCTCCGGAGCGACACGATCGCTCCGTTATTCTACGTTCTCTCGGTCCACGGGCATCAGAGAGCAAAACAGCCTAATAGTTTTAGAGTGCCTCAACGATCAGGAATATGGATCTAACGTTCTCGTTTCGAACCGACGACTTTCGGTTCCGGAGCGACACGAACGCTCCATGATTCTCGATTATCTCGACACAGGTAAGAGACAGAGGAGAACAAGTGTATGGTTTTAGAGAGCCACGAGCACCAGGAATAAGGATCTACCGTTGTCCTTTCGTTCCGTCGACATTCGGTTCCGGAGCGACACGAACGGGGACCTAGAATTTTTTCGCTCGGGCTCCGGAGCGACACGAACGGGGATTTAGAATTTTTTCGCTCGGGCTCCGGAGCGACACGATCGCTCCGTTATTCTACGTTCTCTCGGTCCACGGGCATCAGAGAGCAAAACAGCCTAATAGTTTTAGAGTGCCTCAACGATCAGGAATATGGATCTAACGTTCTCGTTTCGAACCGACGACTTTCGGTTCCGGAGCGACACGAACGCTCCATGATTCTCGATTATCTCGACACAGGTAAGAGACACAGGAGAACAAGTGTGTGGTTTTAGAGAGCCACGAGCACCAGGAATAAGGATCTACCGTTGTCCTTTCGTTCCGTCGACATTCGGTTCCGGAGCGACACGAACGGGGACTTAGAATTTTTTCGCTCGGGCTCCGGAGCGACACGAACGGGGACTTAGAATTTCTTCGCTCGGGCTCCGGAGCGACACGATCGCTCCGTTATTCTACGTTCTCTCGGTCCACGTGCATCAGAGAGCAAAACAGCCTAATAGTTTTAGAGTGCCTCAACGATCAGGAATATGGATCTAACGTTCTCGTTTCGAACCGACGACTTTCGGTTCCGGAGCGACACGAACGCTCCATAATTTTCGATTATCTCGACACAGGTAAGAGACAGAGGAGAACAAGTGTATGGTTTTAGAGAGCCACGAGCACCAGGAATAAGGATCTACCGTTGTCCTTTCGTTCCGTCGACATTCGGTTCCGGAGCGACACGAACGGGGACTTAGAATTTTTTCGCTCGGGCTCCGGAGCGACACGAACGGGGACTTAGAATTTTTTCGCCCGGGCTCCGGAGCGACACGATCGCTCCGTTATTCTACGTTCTCTCGGTCCACGGGCATCAGAGAGCAAAACAGCCTAATAGTTTTAGAGTGCCTCAACGATCAGGAATATGGATCTAACGTTCTCGTTTCGAACCGACGACTTTCGGTTCCGGAGCGACACGAACGCTCCATGATTCTCGATTATCTCGACACAGGTAAGAGACAGAGGAGAACAAGTGTATGGTTTCAGAGAGCCACGAGCACCAGGAATAAGGATCTACCGTTGTCCTTTCGTTCCGTCGACATTCGGTTCCGGAGCGACACGAACGGGGACTTAGAATTTTTTCGCTCGGGCTCCGGAGCGACACGAACGGGGACTTAGAATTTTTTCGCTCGGGCTCCGGAGCGACACGATCGCTCCGTTATTCTACGTTCTCTCGGTACACGGGCATCAGAGAGCAAAACAGCCTAATAGTTTTAGAGTGCCTCAACGATCAGGAATATGGATCTAACGTTCTCGTTTCGAACCGACGACTTTCGGTTCCGGAGCGACACGAACGCTCCATGATTCTCGATTATCTCGACACAGGTAAGAGACAGAGGAGAACAAGTGTATGGTTTTAGAGAGCCACGAGCACCAGGAATAAGGATCTACCGTTGTCCTTTCGTTCCGTCGACATTCGGTTCCGGAGCGACACGAACGGGGACTTAGAATTTTTTCGCTCGGGCTCCGGAGCGACACGATCGCTCCGTTATTCTACGTTCTCTCGGTCCACGGGCATCAGAGAGCAAAACAGCCTAATAGTTTTAGAGTGCCTCAACGATCAGGAATATGGATCTAACGTTCTCGTTTCGAACCGACGACTTTCGGTTCCGGAGCGACACGAACGCTCCATGATTCTCGATTATCTCGACACAGGTAAGAGACAGAGGAGAACAAGTGTATGGTTTTAGAGAGCCACGAGCACCAGGAATAAGGATCTACCGTTGTCCTTTCGTTCCGTCGACATTCGGTTCCGGAGCGACACGAACGGGGACTTAGAATTTTTTCGCTCGGGCTCCGGAGCGACACGAACGGGGACTTAGAATTTCTTCGCTCGGGCTCCGGAGCGACACGATCGCTCCGTTATTCTACGTTCTCTCGGTCCACGTGCATCAGAGAGCAAAACAGCCTAATAGTTTTAGAGTGCCTCAACGATCAGGAATATGGATCTAACGTTCTCGTTTCGAACCGACGACTTTCGGTTCCGGAGCGACACGAACGCTCCATAATTCTCGATTATCTCGACACAGGTAAGAGACAGAGGAGAACAAGTGTATGGTTTTAGAGAGCCACGAGCACCAGGAATAAGGATCTACCGTTGTCCTTTCGTTCCGTCGACATTCGGTTCCGGAGCGACACGAACGGGGACTTAGAATTTTTTCGCTCGGGCTCCGGAGCGACACGAACGGGGACTTAGAATTTTTTCGCTCGGGCTCCGGAGCGACACGATCGCTCCGTTATTCTACGTTCTCTCGGTCCACGGGCATCAGAGAGCAAAACAGCCTAATAGTTTTAGAGTGCCTCAACGATCAGGAATATGGATCTAACGTTCTCGTTTCGAACCGACGACTTTCGGTTCCGGAGCGACACGAACGCTCCATGATTCTCGATTATCTCGACACAGGTAAGAGACAGAGGAGAACAAGTGTATGGTTTTAGAGAGCCACGAGCACCAGGAATAAGGATCTACCGTTGTCCTTTCGTTCCGTCGACATTCGGTTCCGGAGCGACACGAACGGGGACCTAGAATTTTCTCGCTCGGGCTCCGGAGCGACACGAACGGGGACTTAGAATTTTTTCGCTCGGGCTCCGGAGCGACACGATCGCTCCGTTATTCTACGTTCTCTCGGTCCACGGGCATCAGAGAGCAAAACAGCCTAATAGTTTTAGAGTGCCTCAACGATCAGGAATATGGATCTAACGTTCTCGTTTCGAACCGACGACTTTCGGTTCCGGAGCGACACGAACGCTCCATGATTCTCGATTATCTCGACACAGGTAAGAGTCAGAGGAGAACAAGTGTATGGTTTTAGAGAGCCACGAGCACCAGGAATAAGGATCTACCGTTGTCCTTTCGTTCCGCCGACATTCGGTTCCGGAGCGACACGAACGGGGACTTAGAATTTTTTCGCTCGGGCTCCGGAGCGACACGAACGGGGACTTAGAATTTTTTCGCTCGGGCTCCGGAGCGACACGATCGCTCCGTTATTCTACGTTCTCTCGGTCCACGGGCATCAGAGAGCAAAACAGCCTAATAGTTTTAGAGTGCCTCAACGATCAGGAATATGGATCTAACGTTCTCGTTTCGAACCGACGACTTTCGGTTCCGGAGCGACACGAACGCTCCAATGATTCTCGATTATCTCGACACAGGTAAGAGACAGAGGAGAACAAGTATATGGTTTTAGAGAGCCACGAGCACCAGGAATAAGGATCTACCGTTGTCCTTTCGTTCCGTCGACATTCGGTTCCGGAGCGACACGAACGGGGACTTAGAATTTTTTCGCTCGGGCTCCGGAGCGACACGAACGGGGACTTAGAATTTTTTCGCTCGGGCTCCGGAGCGACACGATCGCTCCGTTATTCTACGTTCTCTCGGTCCACGGGCATCAGAGAGCAAAACAGCCTAATAGTTTTAGAGTGCCTCAACGATCAGGAATATGGATCTAACGTTCTCGTTTCGAACCGACGACTTTCGGTTCCGGAGCGACACGAACGCTCCATGATTCTCGATTATCTCGACACAGGTAAGAGACAGGGGAGAACAAGTGTATGGTTTTAGAGAGCCACGAGCACCAGGAATAAGGATCTACCGTTGTCCTTTCGTTCCGTCGACATTCGGTTCCGGAGCGACACGAACGGGGACCTAGAATTTTCTCGCTCGGGCTCCGGAGCGACACGAACGGGGACTTAGAATTTTTTCGCTCGGGCTCCGGAGCGACACGATCGCTCCGTTATTCTACGTTCTCTCGGTCCACGGGCATCAGAGAGCAAAACAACCTAATAGTTTTAGAGTGCCTCAACGATCAGGAATATGGATCTAACGTTCTCGTTTCGAACCGACGACTTTCGGTTCCGGAGCGACACGAACGCTCCATGATTCTCGATTATCTCGACACAGGTAAGAGACAGAGGAGAACAAGTGTATGGTTTTAGAGAGCCACGAGCACCAGGAATAAGGATCTACCGTTGTCCTTTCGTTCCGTCGACATTCGGTTCCGGAGCGACACGAACGGGGACCTAGAATTTTCTCGCTCGGGCTCCGGAGCGACACGAACGGGGACTTAGAATTTTTTCGCTCGGGCTCCGGAGCGACACGATCGCTCCGTTATTCTACGTTCTCTCGGTCCGCGGGCATCAGAGAGCAAAACAGCCTAATAGTTTTAGAGTGCCTCAACGATCAGGAATATGGATCTAACGTTCTCGTTTCGAACCGACGACTTTCGGTTCCGGAGCGACACGAACGCTCCATGATTCTCGATTATCTCGACACAGGTAAGAGACAGAGGAGAACAAGTGTATGGTTTTAGAGAGCCACGAGCACCAGGAATAAGTATCTACCGTTGTCCTTTCGTTCCGTCGACATTCGGTTCCGGAGCGACACGAACGGGAACTTAGAATTTTTTCGCTCGGGCTCCGGAGCGACACGAACGGGGACTTAGAATTTTTTCGCTCGGGCTCCGGAGCGACACGATCGCTCCGTTATTCTACGTTCTCTCGGTCCACGGGCATCAGAGAGCAAAACAGCCTAATAGTTTTAGAGTGCCTCAACGATCAGGAATATGGATCTAACGTTCTCGTTTCGAACCGACGACTTTCGGTTCCGGAGCGACACGAACGCTCCAATGATTCTCGATTATCTCGACACAGGTAAGAGACAGAGGAGAACAAGTGTATGGTTTTAGAGAGCCACGAGCACCAGGAATAAAGATCTACCGTTGTCCTTTCGTTCCGTCGACATTCGGTTCCGGAGCGACACGAACGGCGACTTAGAATTTTTTCGCTCGGGCTCCGGAGCGACACGAACGGGGACTTAGAATTTTTTCGCTCGGGCTCCGGAGCGACACGAACGCTCCATGATTCTCGATTATCTCGACACAGGTAAGAGACAGAGGAGAACAAGTGTATGGTTTTAGAGAGCCACGAGCACCAGGAATAAGTATCTACCGTTGTCCTTTCGTTCCGTCGACATTCGGTTCCGGAGCGACACGAACGGGAACTTAGAATTTTTTCGCTCGGGCTCCGGAGCGACACGAACGGGGACTTAGAATTTTTTCGCTCGGGCTCCGGAGCGACACGATCGCTCCGTTATTCTACGTTCTCTCGGTCCACGGGCATCAGAGAGCAAAACAGCCTAATAGTTTTAGAGTGCCTCAACGATCAGGAATATGGATCTAACGTTCTCGTTTCGAACCGACGACTTTCGGTTCCGGAGCGACACGAACGCTCCATGATTCTCGATTATCTCGACACAGGTAAGAGACAGAGGAGAACAAGTGTATGGTTTTAGAGAGCCACGAGCACCAGGAATAAGGATCTACCGTTGTCCTTTCGTTCCGTCGACATTCGGTTCCGGAGCGACACGAACGGGGACCTAGAATTTTCTCGCTCGGGCTCCGGAGCGACACGAACGGGGACTTAGAATTTTTTCGCTCGGGCTCCGGAGCGACACGATCGCTCCGTTATTCTACGTTCTCTCGGTCCACGGGCATCAGAGAGCAAAACAGCCTAATAGTTTTAGAGTGCCTCAACGATCAGGAATATGGATCTAACGTTCTCGTTTCGAACCGACGACTTTCGGTTCCGGAGCGACACGAACGCTCCATGATTCTCGATTATCTCGACACAGGTAAGAGACAGAGGAGAACAAGTGTATGGTTTTAGAGAGCCACGAGCACCAGGAATAAGGATCTACCGTTGTCCTTTCGTTCCGTCGACATTCGGTTCCGGAGCGACACGAACGGGGACTTAGAATTTTTTCGCTCGGGCTCCGGAGCGACACGATCGCTCCGTTATTCTACGTTCTCTCGGTCCACGGGCATCAGAGAGCAAAACAGCCTAATAGTTTTAGAGTGCCTCAACGATCAGGAATATGGATCTAACGTTCTCGTTTCGAACCGACGACTTTCGGTTCCGGAGCGACACGAACGCTCCATGATTCTCGATTATCTCGACACAGGTAAGAGACAGAGGAGAACAAGTGTATGGTTTTAGAGAGCCACGAGCACCAGGAATAAGGATCTACCGTTGTCCTTTCGTTCCGTCGACATTCGGTTCCGGAGCGACACGAACGGGGACCTGGAATTTTCTCGCTCGGGCTCCGGAGCGACACGAACGGGGACTTAGAATTTTTTCGCTCGGGCTCCGGAGCGACACGATCGCTCCGTTATTCTACGTTCTCTCGGTCCACGGGCATCAGAGAGCAAAACAGCCTAATAGTTTTAGAGTGCCTCAACGATCAGGAATATGGATCTAACGTTCTCGTTTCGAACCGACGACTTTCGGTTCCGGAGCGACACGAACGCTCCATGATTCTCGATTATCTCGACACAGGTAAGAGACAGAGGAGAACAAGTGTATGGTTTTAGAGAGCCACGAGCACCAGGAATAAGGATCTACCGTTGTCCTTTCGTTCCGTCGACATTCGGTTCCGGAGCGACACGAACGGGGACTTAGAATTTTTTCGCTCGGGCTCCGGAGCGACACGAACGGGGATTTAGAATTTTTTCGCTCGGGCTCCGGAGCGACACGATCGCTCCGTTATTCTACGTTCTCTCGGTCCACGGGCATCAGAGAGCAAAACAGCCTAATAGTTTTAGAGTGCCTCAACGATCAGGAATATGGATCTAACGTTCTCGTTTCGAACCGACGACTTTCGGTTCCGGAGCGACACGAACGCTCCATGATTCTCGATTATCTCGACACAGGTAAGAGACACAGGAGAACAAGTGTGTGGTTTTAGAGAGCCACGAGCACCAGGAATAAGGATCTACCGTTGTCCTTTCGTTCCGTCGACATTCGGTTCCGGAGCGACACGAACGGGGACTTAGAATTTTTTCGCTCGGGCTCCAGAGCGACACGAACGGGGACTTAGAATTTCTTCGCTCGGGCTCCGGAGCGACACGATCGCTCCGTTATTCTACGTTCTCTCGGTCCACGTGCATCAGAGAGCAAAACAGCCTAATAGTTTTAGAGTGCCTCAACGATCAGGAATATGGATCTAACGTTCTCGTTTCGAACCGACGACTTTCGGTTCCGGAGCGACACGAACGCTCCATAATTTTCGATTATCTCGACACAGGTAAGAGACAGAGGAGAACAAGTGTATGGTTTTAGAGAGCCACGAGCACCAGGAATAAGGATCTACCGTTGTCCTTTCGTTCCGTCGACATTCGGTTCCGGAGCGACACGAACGGGGACCTGGAATTTTCTCGCTCGGGCTCCGGAGCGACACGAACGGGGACTTAGAATTTTTTCGCTCGGGCTCCGGAGCGACACGATCGCTCCGTTATTCTACGTTCTCTCGGTCCACGGGCATCAGAGAGCAAAACAGCCTAATAGTTTTAGAGTGCCTCAACGATCAGGAATATGGATCTAACGTTCTCGTTTCGAACCGACGACTTTCGGTTCCGGAGCGACACGAACGCTCCATGATTCTCGATTATCTCGACACAGGTAAGAGACAGAGGAGAACAAGTGTATGGTTTTAGAGAGCCACGAGCACCAGGAATAAGGATCTACCGTTGTCCTTTCGTTCCGTCGACATTCGGTTCCGGAGCGACACGAACGGGGACTTAGAATTTTTTCGCTCGGGCTCCGGAGCGACACGAACGGGGATTTAGAATTTTTTCGCTCGGGCTCCGGAGCGACACGATCGCTCCGTTATTCTACGTTCTCTCGGTCCACGGGCATCAGAGAGCAAAACAGCCTAATAGTTTTAGAGTGCCTCAACGATCAGGAATATGGATCTAACGTTCTCGTTTCGAACCGACGACTTTCGGTTCCGGAGCGACACGAACGCTCCATGATTCTCGATTATCTCGACACAGGTAAGAGACACAGGAGAACAAGTGTGTGGTTTTAGAGAGCCACGAGCACCAGGAATAAGGATCTACCGTTGTCCTTTCGTTCCGTCGACATTCGGTTCCGGAGCGACACGAACGGGGACTTAGAATTTTTTCGCTCGGGCTCCAGAGCGACACGAACGGGGACTTAGAATTTCTTCGCTCGGGCTCCGGAGCGACACGATCGCTCCGTTATTCTACGTTCTCTCGGTCCACGTGCATCAGAGAGCAAAACAGCCTAATAGTTTTAGAGTGCCTCAACGATCAGGAATATGGATCTAACGTTCTCGTTTCGAACCGACGACTTTCGGTTCCGGAGCGACACGAACGCTCCATAATTTTCGATTATCTCGACACAGGTAAGAGACAGAGGAGAACAAGTGTATGGTTTTAGAGAGCCACGAGCACCAGGAATAAGGATCTACCGTTGTCCTTTCGTTCCGTCGACATTCGGTTCCGGAGCGACACGAACGGGGACTTAGAATTTTTTCGCTCGGGCTCCGGAGCGACACGAACGGGGACTTAGAATTTTTTCGCCCGGGCTCCGGAGCGACACGATCGCTCCGTTATTCTACGTTCTCTCGGTCCACGGGCATCAGAGAGCAAAACAGCCTAATAGTTTTAGAGTGCCTCAACGATCAGGAATATGGATCTAACGTTCTCGTTTCGAACCGACGACTTTCGGTTCCGGAGCGACACGAACGCTCCATGATTCTCGATTATCTCGACACAGGTAAGAGACAGAGGAGAACAAGTGTATGGTTTTAGAGAGCCACGAGCACCAGGAATAAGGATCTACCGTTGTCCTTTCGTTCCGTCGACATTCGGTTCCGGAGCGACACGAACGGGGACTTAGAATTTTTTCGCTCGGGCTCCGGAGCGACACGAACGGGGACTTAGAATTTTTTCGCTCGGGCTCCGGAGCGACACGATCGCTCCGTTATTCTACGTTCTCTCGGTACACGGGCATCAGAGAGCAAAACAGCCTAATAGTTTTAGAGTGCCTCAACGATCAGGAATATGGATCTAACGTTCTCGTTTCGAACCGACGACTTTCGGTTCCGGAGCGACACGAACGCTCCATGATTCTCGATTATCTCGACACAGGTAAGAGACAGAGGAGAACAAGTGTATGGTTTTAGAGAGCCACGAGCACCAGGAATAAGGATCTACCGTTGTCCTTTCGTTCCGTCGACATTCGGTTCCGGAGCGACACGAACGGGGACTTAGAATTTTTTCGCTCGGGCTCCGGAGCGACACGATCGCTCCGTTATTCTACGTTCTCTCGGTCCACGGGCATCAGAGAGCAAAACAGCCTAATAGTTTTAGAGTGCCTCAACGATCAGGAATATGGATCTAACGTTCTCGTTTCGAACCGACGACTTTCGGTTCCGGAGCGACACGAACGCTCCATGATTCTCGATTATCTCGACACAGGTAAGAGACAGAGGAGAACAAGTGTATGGTTTTAGAGAGCCACGAGCACCAGGAATAAGGATCTACCGTTGTCCTTTCGTTCCGTCGACATTCGGTTCCGGAGCGACACGAACGGGGACTTAGAATTTTTTCGCTCAGGCTCCGGAGCGACACGAACGGGGACTTAGAATTTTTTCGCTCGGGCTCCGGAGCGACACGATCGCTCCGTTATTCTACGTTCTCTCGGTCCACGGGCATCAGAGAGCAAAACAGCCTAATAGTTTTAGAGTGCCTCAACGATCAGGAATATGGATCTAACGTTCTCGTTTCGAACCGACGACTTTCGGTTCCGGAGCGACACGAACGCTCCAATGATTCTCGATTATCTCGACACAGGTAAGAGACAGAGGAGAACAAGTGTATGGTTTTAGAGAGCCACGAGCACCAGGAATAAGGATCTACTGTTGTCCTTTCGTTCTGTCGACATTCGGTTCCGGAGCGACACGAACGGGGACTTAGAATTTTTTCGCTCGGGCTCCGGAGCGACACGAACGGGGACTTAGAATTTTTTCGCTCGGGCTCCGGAGCGACACGATCGCTCCGTTATTCTACGTTCTCTCGGTCCACGGGCATCAGAGAGCAAAACAGCCTAATAGTTTTAGAGTGCCTCAACGATCAGGAATATGGATCTAACGTTCTCGTTTCGAACCGACGACTTTCGGTTCCGGAGCGACACGAACGCTCCATGATTCTCGATTATCTCGACACAGATAAGAGACAGAGGAGAACAAGTGTATGGTTTTAGAGAGCCACGAGCACCAGGAATAAGGATCTACAGTTGTCCTTTCGTTCCGTCGACATTCGGTTCCGGAGCGACACGAACGGGGACTTAGAATTTTTTCGCTCGGGCTCCGGAGCGACACGAACGGGGACTTAGAATTTTTTCGCTCGGGCTCCGGAGCGACACGATCGCTCCGTTATTCTACGTTCTCTCGGTCCACGGGCATCAGAGAGCAAAACAGCCTAATAGTTTTAGAGTGCCTCAACGATCAGGAATATGGATCTAACGTTCTCGTTTCGAACCGACGACTTTCGGTTCCGGAGCGACACGAACGCTCCATGACTCTCGATTATCTCGACACAGGTAAGAGACAGAGGAGAACAAGTGTATGGTTTTAGAGAGCCACGAGCACCAGGAATAAGGATCTACCGTTGTCCTTTCGTTCCGTCGACATTCGGTTCCGGAGCGACACGAACGGGGACTTAGAATTTTTTCGCTCGGGCTCCGGAGCGACACGAACGGGGACTTAGAATTTTTTCGCTCGGGCTCCGGAGCGACACGATCGCTCCGTTATTCTACGTTCTCTCGGTCCACGGGCATCAGAGAGCAAAACAGCCTAATAGTTTTAGAGTGCCTCAACGATCAGGAATATGGATCTAACGTTCTCGTTTCGAACCGACGACTTTCGGTTCCGGAGCGACACGAACGCTCCATGATTCTCGATTATCTCGACACAGGTAAGAGACAGAGGAGAACAAGTGTATGGTTTTAGAGAGCCACGAGCACCAGGAATAAGGATCTACCGTTGTCCTTTCGTTCCGTCGACATTCGGTTCCGGAGCGACACGAACGGGGACCTAGAATTTTCTCGCTCGGGCTCCGGAGCGACACGAACGGGGACTTAGAATTTTTTCGCTCGGGCTCCGGAGCGACACGATCGCTCCGTTATTCTACGTTCTCTCGGTCCACGGGCATCAGAGAGCAAAACAGCCTAATAGTTTTAGAGTGCCTCAACGATCAGGAATATGGATCTAACGTTCTCGTTTCGAACCGACGACTTTCGGTTCCGGAGCGACACGAACGCTCCAATGATTCTCGATTATCTCGACACAGGTAAGAGACAGAGGAGAACAAGTGTATGGTTTTAGAGAGCCACGAGCACCAGGAATAAGGATCTACCGTTGTCCTTTCGTTCCGTCGACATTCGGTTCCGGAGCGACACGAACGGGGACTTAGAATTTTTTCGCTCGGGCTCCGGAGCGACACGAACGGGGACTTAGAATTTTTTCGCTCGGGCTCCGGAGCGACACGATCGCTCCGTTATTCTACGTTCTCTCGGTCCACGGGCATCAGAGAGCAAAACAGCCTAATAGTTTTAGAGTGCCTCAACGATCAGGAATATGGATCTAACGTTCTCGTTTCGAACCGACGACTTTCGGTTCCGGAGCGACACGAACGCTCCATGATTCTCGATTATCTCGACACAGGTAAGAGACAGAGGAGAACAAGTGTATGGTTTTAGAGAGCCACGAGCACCAGGAATAAGGATCTACCGTTGTCCTTTCGTTCCGTCGACATTCGGTTCCGGAGCGACACGAACGGGGACTTAGAATTTTTTCGCTCGGGCTCCGGAGCGACACGAACGGGGACTTAGAATTTTTTCGCTCGGGCTCCGGAGCGACACGGTCGCTCCGTTATTCTACGTTCTCTCGGTCCACGGGCATCAGAGAGCAAAACAGCCTAATAGTTTTAGAGTGCCTCAACGATCAGGAATATGGATCTAACGTTCTCGTTTCGATCCGACGACTTTCGGTTCCGGAGCGACACGAACGCTCCAATGATTCTCGATTATCTCGACACAGGTAAGAGACAGAGGAGAACAAGTGTATGGTTTTAGAGAGCCACGAGCACCAGGAATAAGGATCTACCGTTGTCCTTTCGTTCCGTCGACATTCGGTTCCGGAGCGACACGAACGGGGACTTAGAATTTTTTCGCTCGGTCTCCGGAGCGACACGAACGGGGACTTAGAATTTTTTCGCTCGGGCTCCGGAGCGACACGATCGCTCCGTTATTCTACGTTCTCTCGGTCCACGGGCATCAGAGAGCAAAACAGCCTAATAGTTTTAGAGTGCCTCAACGATCAGGAATATGGATCTAACGTTCTCGTTTCGAACCGACGACTTTCGGTTCCGGAGCGACACGAACGCTCCAATGATTCTCGATTATCTCGACACAGGTAAGAGACAGAGGAGAACAAGTGTATGGTTTTAGAGAGCCACGAGCACCAGGAATAAGGATCTACCGTTGTCCTTTCGTTCCGTCGACATTCGGTTCCGGAGCGACACGAACGGGGACTTAGAATTTTTTCGCTCGGGCTCCGGAGCGACACGAACGGGGACTTAGAATTTTTTCGCTCGGGCTCCGGAGCGACACGATCGCTCCGTTATTCTACGTTCTCTCGGTCCACGGGCATCAGAGAGCAAAACAGCCTAATAGTTTTAGAGTGCCTCAACGATCAGGAATATGGATCTAACGTTCTCGTTTCGAACCGACGACTTTCGGTTCCGGAGCGACACGAACGCTCCATGATTCTCGATTATCTCGACACAGGTAAGAGACAGAGGAGAACAAGTGTATGGTTTTAGAGAGCCACGAGCACCAGGAATAAGGATCTACCGTTGTCCTTTCGTTCCGTCGACATTCGGTTCCGGAGCGACACGAACGGGGACTTAGAATTTTTTCGCTCAGGCTCCGGAGCGACACGAACGGGGACTTAGAATTTTTTCGCTCGGGCTCCGGAGCGACACGATCGCTCCGTTATTCTACGTTCTCTCGGTCCACGGGCATCAGAGAGCAAAACAGCCTAATAGTTTTAGAGTGCCTCAACGATCAGGAATATGGATCTAACGTTCTCGTTTCGAACCGACGACTTTCGGTTCCGGAGCGACACGAACGCTCCATGATTCTCGATTATCTCGACACAGGTAAGAGACAGAGGAGAACAAGTGTATGGTTTTAGGGAGCCACGAGCACCAGGAATAAGGATCTACCGTTGTCCTTTCGTTCCGTCGACATTCGGTTCCGGAGCGACACGAACGGGGACTTAGAATTTTTTCGCTCGTGCTCCGGAGCGACACGAACGGGGACTTAGAATTTTTTCGCTCGGGCTCCGGAGCGACACGATCGCTCCGTTATTCTACGTTCTCTCGGTCCACGGGCATCAGAGAGCAAAACAGCCTAATAGTTTTAGAGTGCCTCAACGATCAGGAATATGGATCTAACGTTCTCGTTTCGAACCGACGACTTTCGGTTCCGGAGCGACACGAACGCTCCAATGATTCTCGATTATCTCGACACAGGTAAGAGACAGAGGAGAACAAGTGTATGGTTTTAGAGAGCCACGAGCACCAGGAATAAGGATCTACCGTTGTCCTTTCGTTCCGTCGACATTCGGTTCCGGAGCGACACGAACGGGGACTTAGAATTTTTTCGCTCGGGCACCGGAGCGACACGAACGGGGACTTAGAATTTTTTCGCTCGGGCTCCGGAGCGACACGATCGCTCCGTTATTCTACGTTCTCTCGGTCCACGGGCATCAGAGAGCAAAACAGCCTAATAGTTTTAGAGTGCCTCAACGATCAGGAATATGGATCTAACGTTCTCGTTTCGAACCGACGACTTTCGGTTCCGGAGCGACACGAACGCTCCAATGATTCTCGATTATCTCGACACAGGTAAGAGACAGAGGAGAACAAGTGTATGGTTTTAGAGAGCCACGAGCACCAGGAATAAGGATCTACCGTTGTCCTTTCGTTCCGTCGACATTCGGTTCCGGAGCGACACGAACGGGGACTTAGAATTTTTTCGCTCGGGCTCCGGAGCGACACGATCGCTCCGTTATTCTACGTTCTCTCGGTCCACGGGCATCAGAGAGCAAAACAGCCTAATAGTTTTAGAGTGCCTCAACGATCAGGAATATGGATCTAACGTTCTCGTTTCGAACCGACGACTTTCGGTTCCGGAGCGACACGAACGCTCCATGATTCTCGATTATCTCGACACAGGTAAGAGACAGAGGAGAACAAGTGTATGGTTTTAGAGAGCCACGAGCACCAGGAATAAGGCTCTACCGTTGTCCTTTCGTTCCGTCGACATTCGGTTCCGGAGCGACACGAACGGGGACTTAGAATTTTTTCGCTCGGGCTCCGGAGCGACACGAACGGGGACTTAGAATTTTTTCGCTCGGGCTCCGGAGCGACACGATCGCTCCGTTATTCTACGTTCTCTCGGTCCACGGGCATCAGAGAGCAAAACAGCCTAATAGTTTTAGAGTGCCTCAACGATCAGGAATATGGATCTAACGTTCTCGTTTCGAACCGACGACTTTCGGTTCCGGAGCGACACGAACGCTCCATGATTCTCGATTATCTCGACACAGGTAAGAGACAGGGGAGAACAAGTGTATGGTTTTAGAGAGCCACGAGCACCAGGAATAAGGATCTACCGTTGTCCTTTCGTTCCGTCGACATTCGGTTCCGGAGCGACACGAACGGGGACCTAGAATTTTCTCGCTCGGGCTCCGGAGCGACACGAACGGGGACTTAGAATTTTTTCGCTCGGGCTCCGGAGCGACACGATCGCTCCGTTATTCTACGTTCTCTCGGTCCACGGGCATCAGAGAGCAAAACAGCCTAATAGTTTTAGAGTGCCTCAACGATCAGGAATATGGATCTAACGTTCTCGTTTCGAACCGACGACTTTCGGTTCCGGAGCGACACGAACGCTCCAATGATTCTCGATTATCTCGACACAGGTAAGAGACAGAGGAGAACAAGTGTATGGTTTTAGAGAGCCACGAGCACCAGGAATAAGGATCTACCGTTGTCCTTTCGTTCCGTCGACATTCGGTTCCGGAGCGACACGAACGGGGACTTAGAATTTTTTCGCTCGGGCTCCGGAGCGACACGAACGGGGACTTAGAATTTTTTCGCTCGGGCTCCGGAGCGACACGATCGCTCCGTTATTCTACGTTCTCTCGGTCCACGGGCATCAGAGAGCAAAACAGCCTAATAGTTTTAGAGTGCCTCAACGATCAGGAATATGGATCTAACGTTCTCGTTTCGAACCGACGACTTTCGGTTCCGGAGCGACACGAACGCTCCAATGATTCTCGATTATCTCGACACAGGTAAGAGACAGAGGAGAACAAGTGTATGGTTTTAGAGAGCCACGAGCACCAGGAATAAGGATCTACCGTTGTCCTTTCGTTCCGTCCACATTCGGTTCCGGAGCGACACGAACGGGGACTTAGAATTTTTTCGCTCGGGCTCCGGAGCGACACGAACGGGGACTTAGAATTTTTTCGCTCGGGCTCCGGAGCGACACGATCGCTCCGTTATTCTACGTTCTCTCGGTCCACGGGCATCAGAGAGCAAAACAGCCTAATAGTTTTAGAGTGCCTCAACGATCAGGAATATGGATCTAACGTTCTCGTTTCGAACCGACGACTTTCGGTTCCGGAGCGACACGAACGCTCCATGATTCTCGATTATCTCGACACAGGTAAGAGACAGAGGAGAACAAGTGTATGGTTTTAGAGAGCCACGAGCACCAGGAATAAGGATCTACCGTTGTCCTTTCGTTCCGTCGACATTCGGTTCCGGAGCGACACGAACGGGGACTTAGAATTTTTTCGCTCGGTCTCCGGAGCGACACGAACGGGGACTTAGAATTTTTTCGCTCGGGCTCCGGAGCGACACGATCGCTCCGTTATTCTACGTTCTCTCGGTCCACGGGCATCAGAGAGCAAAACAGCCTAATAGTTTTAGAGTGCCTCAACGATCAGGAATATGGATCTAACGTTCTCGTTTCGAACCGACGACTTTCGGTTCCGGAGCAACACGAACGCTCCAATGATTCTCGATTATCTCGACACAGGTAAGAGACAGAGGAGAACAAGTGTATGGTTTTAGAGAGCCACGAGCACCAGGAATAAGGATCTACCGTTGTCCTTTCGTTCCGTCGACATTCGGTTCCGGAGCGACACGAACGGGGACTTAGAATTTTTTCGCTCGGGCTCCGGAGCGACACGAACGGGGACTTAGAATTTTTTCGCTCGGGCTCCGGAGCGACACGATCGCTCCGTTATTCTACGTTCTCTCGGTCCACGGGCATCAGAGAGCAAAACAGCCTAATAGTTTTAGAGTGCCTCAACGATCAGGAATATGGATCTAACGTTCTCGTTTCGAACCGACGACTTTCGGTTCCGGAGCGACACGAACGCTCCATGATTCTCGATTATCTCGACACAGGTAAGAGACAGGGGAGAACAAGTGTATGGTTTTAGAGAGCCACGAGCACCAGGAATAAGGATCTACCGTTGTCCTTTCGTTCCGTCGACATTCGGTTCCGGAGCGACACGAACGGGGACCTAGAATTTTCTCGCTCGGGCTCCGGAGCGACACGAACGGGGACTTAGAATTTTTTCGCTCGGGCTCCGGAGCGACACGATCGCTCCGTTATTCTACGTTCTCTCGGTCCACGGGCATCAGAGAGCAAAACAGCCTAATAGTTTTAGAGTGCCTCAACGATCAGGAATATGGATCTAACGTTCTCGTTTCGAACCGACGACTTTCGGTTCCGGAGCGACACGAACGCTCCATGATTCTCGATTATCTCGACACAGGTAAGAGACAGAGGAGAACAAGTGTATGGTTTTAGAGAGCCACGAGCACCAGGAATAAGGATTTACCGTTGTCCTTTCGTTCCGTCGACATTCGGTTCCGGAGCGACACGAACGGGGACTTAGAATTTTTTCGCTCGGGCTCCGGAGCGACACGAACGGGGACTTAGAATTTTTTCGCTCGGGCTCCGGAGCGACACGATCGCTCCGTTATTCTACGTTCTCTCGGTCCACGGGCATCAGAGAGCAAAACAGCCTAATAGTTTTAGAGTGCCTCAACGATCAGGAATATGGATCTAACGTTCTCGTTTCGAACCGACGACTTTCGGTTCCGGAGCGACACGAACGCTCCAATGATTCTCGATTATCTCGACACAGGTAAGAGACAGAGGAGAACAAGTGTATGGTTTTAGAGAGCCACGAGCACCAGGAATAAGGATCTACCGTTGTCCTTTCGTTCCGTCGACATTCGGTTCCGGAGCGACACGAACGGGGACTTAGAATTTTTTCGCTCGGGCTCCGGAGCGACACGAACGGGGACTTAGAATTTTTTCGCTCGGGCTCCGGAGCGACACGATCGCTCCGTTATTCTACGTTCTCTCGGTCCACGGGCATCAGAGAGCAAAACAGCCTAATAGTTTTAGAGTGCCTCAACGATCAGGAATATGGATCTAACGTTCTCGTTTCGAACCGACGACTTTCGGTTCCGGAGCGACACGAACGCTCCATGATTCTCGATTATCTCGACACAGGTAAGAGACAGAGGAGAACAAGTGTATGGTTTTAGAGAGCCACGAGCACCAGGAATAAGGATCTACCGTTGTCCTTTCGTTCCGTCGACATTCGGTTCCGGAGCGACACGAACGGGGACTTAGAATTTTTTCGCTCGGGCTCCGGAGCGACACGAACGGGGACTTAGAATTTTTTCGCTCGGGCTCCGGAGCGACACGATCGCTCCGTTATTCTACGTTCTCTCGGTCCACGGGCATCAGAGAGCAAAACAGCCTAATAGTTTTAGAGTGCCTCAACGATCAGGAATATGGATCTAACGTTCTCGTTTCGAACCGACGACTTTCGGTTCCGGAGCGACACGAACGCTCCATGATTCTCGATTATCTCGACACAGGTAAGAGACAGAGGAGAACAAGTGTATGGTTTTAGAGAGCCACGAGCACCAGGAATAAGGATCTACCGTTGTCCTTTCGTTCCGTCGACATTCGGTTCCGGAGCGACACGAACGGGGACTTAGAATTTTTTCGCTCGGGCTCCGGAGCGACACGAACGGGGACTTAGAATTTTTTCGCTCGGGCTCCTGAGCGACACGATCGCTCCGTTATTCTACGTTCTCTCGGTCCACGGGCATCAGAGAGCAAAACAGCCTAATAGTTTTAGAGTGCCTCAACGATCAGGAATATGGATCTAACGTTCTCGTTTCGAACCGACGACTTTCGGTTCCGGAGCGACACGAACGCTCCATGATTCTCGATTATCTCGACACAGGTAAGAGACAGAGGAGAACAAGTGTATGGTTTTAGAGAGCCACGAGCACCAGGAATAAGGATCTACCGTTGTCCTTTCGTTCCGTCGACATTCGGTTCCGGAGCGACACGAACGGGGACTTAGAATTTTTTCGCTCGGGCTCCGGAGCGACACGAACGGGGACTTAGAATTTTTTCGCTCGGGCTCCGGAGCGACACGATCGCTCCGTTATTCTACGTTCTCTCGGTCTACGGGCATCAGAGAGCAAAACAGCCTAATAGTTTTAGAGTGCCTCAACGATCAGGAATATGGATCTAACGTTCTCGTTTCGAACCGACGACTTTCGGTTCCGGAGCGACACGAACGCTCCATGATTCTCGATTATCTCGACACAGGTAAGAGACAGGGGAGAACAAGTGTATGGTTTTAGAGAGCCACGAGCACCAGGAATAAGGATCTACCGTTGTCCTTTCGTTCCGTCGACATTCGGTTCCGGAGCGACACGAACGGGGACCTAGAATTTTCTCGCTCGGGCTCCGGAGCGACACGAACGGGGACTTAGAATTTTTTCGCTCGGGCTCCGGAGCGACACGATCGCTCCGTTATTCTACGTTCTCTCGGTCCACGGGCATCAGAGAGCAAAACAGCCTAATAGTTTTAGAGTGCCTCAACGATCAGGAATATGGATCTAACGTTCTCGTTTCGAACCGACGACTTTCGGTTCCGGAGCGACACGAACGCTCCATGATTCTCGATTATCTCGACACAGGTAAGAGACAGAGGAGAACAAGTGTATGGTTTTAGAGAGCCACGAGCACCAGGAATAAGGATCTACCGTTGTCCTTTCGTTCCGTCGACATTCGGTTCCGGAGCGACACGAACGGGGACTTAGAATTTTTTCGCTCGGGCTCCGGAGCGACACGAACGGGGACTTAGAATTTTTTCGCTCGGGCTCCGGAGCGACACGATCGCTCCGTTATTCTACGTTCTCTCGGTCCGCGGGCATCAGAGAGCAAAACAGCCTAATAGTTTTAGAGTGCCTCAACGATCAGGAATATGGATCTAACGTTCTCGTTTCGAACCGACGACTTTCGGTTCCGGAGCGACACGAACGCTCCATGATTCTCGATTATCTCGACACAGGTAAGAGACAGAGGAGAACAAGTGTATGGTTTTAGAGAGCCACGAGCACCAGGAATAAGGATCTACCGTTGTCCTTTCGTTCCGTCGACATTCGGTTCCGGAGCGACACGAACGGGAACTTAGAATTTTTTCGCTCGGGCTCCGGAGCGACACGAACGGGGACTTAGAATTTTTTCGCTCGGGCTCCGGAGCGACACGATCGCTCCGTTATTCTACGATCTCTCGGTCTACGGGCATCAGAGAGCAAAACAGCCTAATAGTTTTAGAGTGCCTCAACGATCAGGAATATGGATCTAACGTTCTCGTTTCGAACCGACGACTTTCGGTTCCGGAGCGACACGAACGCTCCATGATTCTCGATTATCTCGACACAGGTAAGAGACAGGGGAGAACAAGTGTATGGTTTTAGAGAGCCACGAGCACCAGGAATAAGGATCTACCGTTGTCCTTTCGTTCCGTCGACATTCGGTTCCGGAGCGACACGAACGGGGACCTAGAATTTTCTCGCTCGGGCTCCGGAGCGACACGAACGGGGACTTAGAATTTTTTCGCTCGGGCTCCGGAGCGACACGATCGCTCCGTTATTCTACGTTCTCTCGGTCCACGGGCATCAGAGAGCAAAACAGCCTAATAGTTTTAGAGTGCCTCAACGATCAGGAATATGGATCTAACGTTCTCGTTTCGAACCGACGACTTTCGGTTCCGGAGCGACACGAACGCTCCATGATTCTCGATTATCTCGACACAGGTAAGAGACAGAGGAGAACAAGTGTATGGTTTTAGAGAGCCACGAGCTCCAGGAATAAGGATCTACCGTTGTCCTTTCGTTCCGTCGACATTCGGTTCCGGAGCGACACGAACGGGGACTTAGAATTTTTTCGCTCGGGCTCCGGAGCGACACGAACGGGGACTTAGAATTTTTTCGCTCGGGCTCCGGAGCGACACGATCGCTCCGTTATTCTACGTTCTCTCGGTCCACGGGCATCAGAGAGCAAAACAGCCTAATAGTTTTAGAGTGCCTCAACGATCAGGAATATGGATCTAACGTTCTCGTTTCGAACCGACGACTTTCGGTTCCGGAGCGACACGAACGCTCCATGATTCTCGATTATCTCGACACAGGTAAGAGACAGAGGAGAACAAGTGTATGGTTTTAGAGAGCCACGAGCACCAGGAATAAGGATCTACCGTTGTCCTTTCGTTCCGTCGACATTCGGTTCCGGAGCGACACGAACGGGGACTTAGAATTTTTTCGCTCGGGCTCCGGAGCGACACGAACGGGGACTTAGAATTTTTTCGCTCGGGCTCCGGAGCGACACGGTCGCTCCGTTATTCTACGTTCTCTCGGTCCACGGGCATCAGAGAGCAAAACAGCCTAATAGTTTTAGAGTGCCTCAACGATGAGGAATATGGATCTAACGTTCTCGTTTCGAACCGACGACTTTCGGTTCCGGAGCGACACGAACGCTCCATGATTCTCGATTATCTCGACACAGGTAAGAGACAGAGGAGAACAAGTGTATGGTTTTAGAGAGCCACGAGCTCCAGGAATAAGGATCTACCGTTGTCCTTTCGTTCCGTCGACATTCGGTTCCGGAGCGACACGAACGGGGACTTAGAATTTTTTCGCTCGGGCTCCGGAGCGACACGAACGGGGACTTAGAATTTTTTCGCTCGGGCTCCGGAGCGACACGATCGCTCCGTTATTCTACGTTCTCTCGGTCCACGGGCATCAGAGAGCAAAACAGCCTAATAGTTTTAGAGTGCCTCAACGATCAGGAATATGGATCTAACGTTCTCGTTTCGAACCGACGACTTTCGGTTCCGGAGCGACACGAACGCTCCATGATTCTCGATTATCTCGACACAGGTAAGAGACAGAGGAGAACAAGTGTATGGTTTTAGAGAGCCACGAGCACCAGGAATAAGGATCTACCGTTGTCCTTTCGTTCCGTCGACATTCGGTTCCGGAGCGACACGAACGGGAACTTAGAATTTTTTCGCTCGGGCTCCGGAGCGACACGAACGGGGACTTAGAATTTTTTCGCTCGGGCTCCGGAGCGACACGATCGCTCCGTTATTCTACGTTCTCTCGGTCTACGGGCATCAGAGAGCAAAACAGCCTAATAGTTTTAGAGTGCCTCAACGATCAGGAATATGGATCTAACGTTCTCGTTTCGAACCGACGACTTTCGGTTCCGGAGCGACACGAACGCTCCAATGATTCTCGATTATCTCGACACAGGTAAGAGACAGAGGAGAACAAGTGTATGGTTTTAGAGAGCCACGAGCACCAGGAATAAGGATCTACCGTTGTCCTTTCGTTCCGTCGACATTCGGTTCCGGAGCGACACGAACGGGGACTTAGAATTTTTTCGCTCGGGCTCCGGAGCGACACGAACGGGGACTTTGAATTTTTTCGCTCGGGCTCCGGAGCGACACGATCGCTCCGTTATTCTACGTTCTCTCGGTCCACGGGCATCAGAGAGCAAAACAGCCTAATAGTTTTAGAGTGCCTCAACGATCAGGAATATGGATCTAACGTTCTCGTTTCGAACCGACGACTTTCGGTTCCGGAGCGACACGAACGCTCCATGATTCTCGATTATCTCGACACAGGTAAGAGACAGAGGAGAACAAGTGTATGGTTTTAGAGAGCCACGAGCACCAGGAATAAGGATCTACCGTTGTCCTTTCGTTCCGTCGACATTCGGTTCCGGAGCGACACGAACGGGGACTTAGAATTTTTTCGCTCGGGCTCCGGAGCGACACGAACGGGGACTTAGAATTTTTTCGCTCGGGCTCCGGAGCGACACGGTCGCTCCGTTATTCTACGTTCTCTCGGTCCACGGGCATCAGAGTGCAAAACAGCCTAATAGTTTTAGAGTGCCTCAACGATCAGGAATATGGATCTAACGTTCTCGTTTCGAACCGACGACTTTCGGTTCCGGAGCGACACGAACGCTCCATGATTCTCGATTATCTCGACACAGGTAAGAGACAGAGGAGAACAAGTGTATGGTTTTAGAGAGCCACGAGCACCAGGAATAAGGATCTACCGTTGTCCTTTCGTTCCGTCGACATTCGGTTCCGGAGCGACACGAACGGGGACTTAGAATTTTTTCGCTCGGGCTCCGGAGCGACACGAACGGGGACTTAGAATTTTTTCGCTCGGGCTCCGGAGCGACACGATCGCTCCGTTATTCTACGTTCTCTCGGTCCGCGGGCATCAGAGAGCAAAACAGCCTAATAGTTTTAGAGTGCCTCAACGATCAGGAATATGGATCTAACGTTCTCGTTTCGAACCGACGACTTTCGGTTCCGGAGCGACACGAACGCTCCATGATTCTCGATTATCTCGACACAGGTAAGAGACAGAGGAGAACAAGTGTATGGTTTTAGAGAGCCACGAGCACCAGGAATAAGGATCTACCGTTGTCCTTTCGTTCCGTCGACATTCGGTTCCGGAGCGACACGAACGGGGACTTAGAATTTTTTCGCTCGGGCTCCGGAGCGACACGAACGGGGACTTAGAATTTTTTCGCTCGGGCTCCGGAGCGACACGATCGCTCCGTTATTCTACGTTCTCTCGGTCCACGGGCATCAGAGAGCAAAACAGCCTAATAGTTTTAGAGTGCCTCAACGATCAGGAATATGGATCTAACGTTCTCGTTTCGAACCGACGACTTTCGGTTCCGGAGCGACACGAACGCTCCATGATTCTCGATTATCTCGACACAGGTAAGAGACAGAGGAGAACAAGTGTATGGTTTTAGAGAGCCACGAGCACCAGGAATAAGGATCTACCGTTGTCCTTTCGTTCCGTCGACATTCGGTTCCGGAGCGACACGAACGGGGACTTAGAATTTTTTCGCTCGGGCTCCGGAGCGACACGAACGGGGACTTAGAATTTTTTCGCTCGGGCTCCTGAGCGACACGATCGCTCCGTTATTCTACGTTCTCTCGGTCCACGGGCATCAGAGAGCAAAACAGCCTAATAGTTTTAGAGTGCCTCAACGATCAGGAATATGGATCTAACGTTCTCGTTTCGAACCGACGACTTTCGGTTCCGGAGCGACACGAACGCTCCATGATTCTCGATTATCTCGACACAGGTAAGAGACAGAGGAGAACAAGTGTATGGTTTTAGAGAGCCACGAGCACCAGGAATAAGGATCTACCGTTGTCCTTTCGTTCCGTCGACATTCGGTTCCGGAGCGACACGAACGGGGACTTAGAATTTTTTCGCTCGGGCTCCGGAGCGACACGAACGGGGACTTAGAATTTTTTCGCTCGGGCTCCGGAGCGACACGATCGCTCCGTTATTCTACGTTCTCTCGGTCTACGGGCATCAGAGAGCAAAACAGCCTAATAGTTTTAGAGTGCCTCAACGATCAGGAATATGGATCTAACGTTCTCGTTTCGAACCGACGACTTTCGGTTCCGGAGCGACACGAACGCTCCATGATTCTCGATTATCTCGACACAGGTAAGAGACAGGGGAGAACAAGTGTATGGTTTTAGAGAGCCACGAGCACCAGGAATAAGGATCTACCGTTGTCCTTTCGTTCCGTCGACATTCGGTTCCGGAGCGACACGAACGGGGACCTAGAATTTTCTCGCTCGGGCTCCGGAGCGACACGAACGGGGACTTAGAATTTTTTCGCTCGGGCTCCGGAGCGACACGATCGCTCCGTTATTCTACGTTCTCTCGGTCCACGGGCATCAGAGAGCAAAACAGCCTAATAGTTTTAGAGTGCCTCAACGATCAGGAATATGGATCTAACGTTCTCGTTTCGAACCGACGACTTTCGGTTCCGGAGCGACACGAACGCTCCATGATTCTCGATTATCTCGACACAGGTAAGAGACAGAGGAGAACAAGTGTATGGTTTTAGAGAGCCACGAGCACCAGGAATAAGGATCTACCGTTGTCCTTTCGTTCCGTCGACATTCGGTTCCGGAGCGACACGAACGGGGACTTAGAATTTTTTCGCTCGGGCTCCGGAGCGACACGAACGGGGACTTAGAATTTTTTCGCTCGGGCTCCGGAGCGACACGATCGCTCCGTTATTCTACGTTCTCTCGGTCCGCGGGCATCAGAGAGCAAAACAGCCTAATAGTTTTAGAGTGCCTCAACGATCAGGAATATGGATCTAACGTTCTCGTTTCGAACCGACGACTTTCGGTTCCGGAGCGACACGAACGCTCCATGATTCTCGATTATCTCGACACAGGTAAGAGACAGAGGAGAACAAGTGTATGGTTTTAGAGAGCCACGAGCACCAGGAATAAGGATCTACCGTTGTCCTTTCGTTCCGTCGACATTCGGTTCCGGAGCGACACGAACGGGAACTTAGAATTTTTTCGCTCGGGCTCCGGAGCGACACGAACGGGGACTTAGAATTTTTTCGCTCGGGCTCCGGAGCGACACGATCGCTCCGTTATTCTACGATCTCTCGGTCTACGGGCATCAGAGAGCAAAACAGCCTAATAGTTTTAGAGTGCCTCAACGATCAGGAATATGGATCTAACGTTCTCGTTTCGAACCGACGACTTTCGGTTCCGGAGCGACACGAACGCTCCATGATTCTCGATTATCTCGACACAGGTAAGAGACAGAGGAGAACAAGTGTATGGTTTTAGAGAGCCACGAGCAC
>NW_027480869.1:0-107778 GCF_051401765.1 Calliopsis andreniformis | reverse complement strand
GGGACTTAGAATTTTTTCGCTCGGGCTCCGGAGCGACACGAACGGGGACTTAGAATTTTTTCGCTCGGGCTCCGGAGCGACACGATCGCTCCGTTATTCTACGTTCTCTCGGTCCACGGGCATCAGAGAGCAAAACAGCCTAATAGTTTTAGAGTGCCTCAACGATCAGGAATATGGATCTAACGTTCTCGTTTCGAACCGACGACTTTCGGTTCCGGAGCGACACGAACGCTCCATGATTCTCGATTATCTCGACACAGGTAAGAGACAGAGGAGAACAAGTGTATGGTTTTAGAGAGCCACGAGCACCAGGAATAAGATCTACCGTTGTCATTTCGTTCCGTCGACATTCGGTTCCGGAGCGACACGAACGGGGACTTAGAATTTTTTCGCTCGGGCTCCGGAGCGACACGATCGCTCCGTTATTCTACGTTCTCTCGGTCCACGGGCATCAGAGAGCAAAACAGCCTAATAGTTTTAGAGTGCCTCAACGATCAGGAATATGGATCTAACGTTCTCGCTTCGAACCGACGACTTTCGGTTCCGGAGCCACACGAACGCTCCATGATTCTCGATTATCTCGACACAGGTAAGAGACAGAGGAGAACAAGTGTATGGTTTTAGAGAGCCACGAGCACCAGGAATAAGGATCTACCGTTGTCATTTCGTTCCGTCGACATTCGGTTCCGGAGCGACACGAACGGGGACTTAGAATTTTTTCGCTCGGGCTCCGGAGCGACACGATCGCTCCGTTATTCTACGTTCTCTCGGTCCACGGGCATCAGAGAGCAAAACAGCCTAATAGTTTTAGAGTGCCTCAACGATCAGGAATATGGATCTAACGTTCTCGCTTCGAACCGACGACTTTCGGTTCCGGAGCCACACGAACGCTCCATGATTCTCGATTATCTCGACACAGGTAAGAGACAGAGGAGAACAAGTGTATGGTTTTAGAGAGCCACGAGCACCAGGAATAAGGATCTACCGTTGTCATTTCGTTCCGTCGACATTCGGTTCCGGAGCGACACGAACGGGGACTTAGAATTTTTTCGCTCGGGCTCCGGAGCGACACGATCGCTCCGTTATTCTACGTTCTCTCGGTCCACGGGCATCAGAGAGCAAAACAGCCTAATAGTTTTAGAGTGCCTCAACGATCAGGAATATGGATCTAACGTTCTCGTTTCGAACCGACGACTTTCGGTTCCGGAGCGACACGAACGCTCCATGATTCTCGATTATCTCGACACAGGTAAGAGACAGAGGAGAACAAGTGTATGGTTTTAGAGAGCCACGAGCACCAGGAATAAGGATCTACCGTTGTCATTTCGTTCCGTCGACATTCGGTTCCGGAGCGACACGAACGGGGACTTAGAATTTTTTCGCTCGGGCTCCGGAGCGACACGAACGGGGACTTAGAATTTTTTCGCTCGGGCTCCGGAGCGACACGATCGCTCCGTTATTCTACGTTCTCTCGGTCCACGGGCATCAGAGAGCAAAACAGCCTAATAGTTTTAGAGTGCCTCAACGATCAGGAATATGGATCTAACGTTCTCGTTTCGAACCGACGACTTTCGGTTCCGGAGCGACACGAACGCTCCATGATTCTCGATTATCTCGACACAGGTAAGAGACAGAGGAGAACAAGTGTATGGTTTTAGAGAGCCACGAGCACCAGGAATAAGGATCTACCGTTGTCATTTCGTTCCGTCGACATTCGGTTCCGGAGCGACACGAACGGGGACTTAGAATTTTTTCGCTCGGGCTCCGGAGCGACACGAACGGGGACTTAGAATTTTTTCGCTCGGGCTCCGGAGCGACACGATCGCTCCGTTATTCTACGTTCTCTCGGTCCACGGGCATCAGAGAGCAAAACAGCCTAATAGTTTTAGAGTGCCTCAACGATCAGGAATATGGATCTAACGTTCTCGTTTCGAACCAACGACTTTCGGTTCCGGAGCGACACGAACGCTCCATGATTCTCGATTATCTCGACACAGGTAAGAGACAGAGGAGAACAAGTGTATGGTTTTAGAGAGCCACGAGCACCAGGAATAAGGATCTACCGTCGTCATTTCGTTCCGTCGACATTCGGTTCCGGAGCGACACGAACGGGGACTTAGAATTTTTTCGCTCGGGCTCCGGAGCGACACGAACGGGGACTTAGAATTTTTTCGCTCGGGCTCCGGAGCGACACGATCGCTCCGTTATTCTACGTTCTCTCGGTCCACGGGCATCAGAGAGCAAAACAGCCTAATAGTTTTAGAGTGCCTCAACGATCAGGAATATGGATCTAACGTTCTCGTTTCGAACCGACGACTTTCGGTTCCGGAGCGACACGAACGCTCCATGATTCTCGATTATCTCGACACAGGTAAGAGACAGAGGAGAACAAGTGTATGGTTTTAGAGAGCCACGAGCACCAGGAATAAGGATCTACCGTTGTCATTTCGTTCCGTCGACATTCGGTTCCGGAGCGACACGAACGGGGACTTAGAATTTTTTCGCTCGGGCTCCGGAGCGACACGAACGTGGACTTAGAATTTTTTCGCTCGGGCTCCGGAGCGACACGATCGCTCCGTTATTCTACGTTCTCTCGGTCCACGGGCATCAGAGAGCAAAACAGCCTAATAGTTTTAGAGTGCCTCAACGATCAGGAATATGGATCTAACGTTCTCGTTTCGAACCGACGACTTTCGGTTCCGGAGCGACACGAACGCTCCATGATTCTCGATTATCTCGACACAGGTAAGAGACAGAGGAGAACAAGTGTATGGTTTTAGAGAGCCACGAGCACCAGGAATAAGGATCTACCGTTGTCATTTCGTTCCGTCGACATTCGGTTCCGGAGCGACACGAACGGGGACTTAGAATTTTTTCGCTCGGGCTCCGGAGCGACACGAACGGGGACTTAGAATTTTTTCGCTCGGGCTCCGGAGCGACACGATCGCTCCGTTATTCTACGTTCTCTCGGTCCACGGGCATCAGAGAGCAAAACAGCCTAATAGTTTTAGAGTGCCTCAACGATCAGGAATATGGATCTAACGTTCTCGTTTCGAACCGACGACTTTCGGTTCCGGAGCGACACGAACGCTCCATGATTCTCGATTATCTCGACACAGGTAAGAGACAGAGGAGAACAAGTGTATGGTTTTAGAGAGCCACGAGCACCAGGAATAAGGATCTACCGTTGTCATTTCGTTCCGTCGACATTCGGTTCCGGAGCGACACGAACGGGGACTTAGAATTTTTTCGCTCGGGCTCCGGAGCGACACGAACGGGGACTTAGAATTTTTTCGCTCGGGCTCCGGAGCGACACGATCGCTCCGTTATTCTACGTTCTCTCGGTCCACGGGCATCAGAGAGCAAAACAGCCTAATAGTTTTAGAGTGCCTCAACGATCAGGAATATGGATCTAACGTTCTCGTTTCGAACCGACGACTTTCGGTTCCGGAGCGACACGAACGCTCCATGATTCTCGATTATCTCGACACAGGTAAGAGACAGAGGAGAACAAGTGTATGGTTTTAGAGAGCCACGAGCACCAGGAATAAGGATCTACCGTTGTCATTTCGTTCCGTCGACATTCGGTTCCGGAGCGACACGAACGGGGACTTAGAATTTTTTCGCTCGGGCTCCGGAGCGACACGAACGGGGACTTAGAATTTTTTCGCTCGGGCTCCGGAGCGACACGATCGCTCCGTTATTCTACGTTCTCTCGGTCCACGGGCATCAGAGAGCAAAACAGCCTAATAGTTTTAGAGTGCCTCAACGATCAGGAATATGGATCTAACGTTCTCGTTTCGAACCGACGACTTTCGGTTCCGGAGCGACACGAACGCTCCATGATTCTCGATTATCTCGACACAGGTAAGAGACAGAGGAGAACAAGTGTATGGTTTTAGAGAGCCACGAGCACCAGGAATAAGGATCTACCGTTGTCATTTCGTTCCGTCGACATTCGGTTCCGGAGCGACACGAACGTTGACTTAGAATTTTTTCGCTCGGGCTCCGGAGCGACACGAACGGGGACTTAGAATTTTTTCGCTCGGGCTCCGGAGCGACACGATCGCTCCGTTATTCTACGTTCTCTCGGTCCACGGGCATCAGAGAGCAAAACGGCCTAATAGTTTTAGAGTGCCTCAACGATCAGGAATATGGATCTAACGTTCTCGTTTCGAACCGACGACTTTCGGTTCCGGAGCGACACGAACGCTCCATGATTCTCGATTATCTCGACACAGGTAAGAGACAGAGGAGAACAAGTGTATGGTTTTAGAGAGCCACGAGCACCAGGAATAAGGATCTACCGTTGTCATTTCGTTCCGTCGACATTCGGTTCCGGAGCGACACGAACGGGGACTTAGAATTTTTTCGCTCGGGCTCCGGAGCGACACGAACGGGGACTTAGAATTTTTTCGCTCGGGCTCCGGAGCGACACGATCGCTCCGTTATTCTACGTTCTCTCGGTCCACGGGCATCAGAGAGCAAAACAGCCTAATAGTTTTAGAGTGCCTCAACGATCAGGAATATGGATCTAACGTTCTCGTTTCGAACCGACGACTTTCGGTTCCGGAGCGACACGAACGCTCCATGATTCTCGATTATCTCGACACAGGTAAGAGACAGAGGAGAACAAGTGTATGGTTTTAGAGAGCCACGAGCACCAGGAATAAGGATCTACCGTTGTCATTTCGTTCCGTCGACATTCGGTTCCGGAGCGACACGAACGGGGACTTAGAATTTTTTCGCTCGGGCTCCGGAGCGACACGATCGCTCCGTTATTCTACGTTCTCTCGGTCCACGGGCATCAGAGAGCAAAACAGCCTAATAGTTTTAGAGTGCCTCAACGATCAGGAATATGGATCTAACGTTCTCGTTTCGAACCGACGACTTTCGGTTCCGGAGCGACACGAACGCTCAATGATTCTCGATTATCTCGACACAGGTAAGAGATAGAGGAGAACAAGTGTATGGTTTTAGAGAGCCACGAGCACCAGGAATAAGGATCTACCGTTGTCATTTCGTTCCGTCGACATTCGGTTCCGGAGCGACACGAACGGGGACTTAGAATTTTTTCGCTCGGGCTCCGGAGCGACACGAACGTGGACTTAGAATTTTTTCGCTCGGGCTCCGGAGCGACACGATCGCTCCGTTATTCTACGTTCTCTCGGTCCACGGGCATCAGAGAGCAAAACAGCCTAATAGTTTTAGAGTGCCTCAACGATCAGGAATATGGATCTAACGTTCTCGTTTCGAACCGACGACTTTCGGTTCCGGAGCGACACGAACGCTCCATGATTCTCGATTATTTCGACACAGGTAAGAGACAGAGGAGAACAAGTGTATGGTTTTAGAGAGCCACGAGCACCAGGAATAAGGATCTACCGTTGTCATTTCGTTCCGTCGACATTCGGTTCCGGAGCGACACGAACGGGGACTTAGAATTTTTTCGCTCGGGCTCCGGAGCGACACGAACGGGGACTTAGAATTTTTTCGCTCGGGCTCCGGAGCGACACGATCGCTCCGTTATTCTACGTTCTCTCGGTCCACGGGCATCAGAGAGCAAAACAGCCTAATAGTTTTAGAGTGCCTCAACGATCAGGAATATGGATCTAACGTTCTCGTTTCGAACCGACGACTTTCGGTTCCGGAGCGACACGAACGCTCCATGATTCTCGATTATCTCGACACAGGTAAGAGACAGAGGAGAACAAGTGTATGGTTTTAGAGAGCCACGAGCACCAGGAATAAGGATCTACCGTTGTCATTTCGTTCCGTCGACATTCGGTTCCGGAGCGACACGAACGGGGACTTAGAATTTTTTCGCTCGGGCTCCGGAGCGACACGAACGGGGACTTAGAATTTTTTCGCTCGGGCTCCGGAGCGACACGATCGCTCCGTTATTCTACGTTCTCTCGGTCCACGGGCATCAGAGAGCAAAACAGCCTAATAGTTTTAGAGTGCCTCAACGATCAGGAATATGGATCTAACGTTCTCGTTTCGAACCGACGACTTTCGGTTCCGGAGCGACACGAACGCTCCATGATTCTCGATTATCTCGACACAGGTAAGAGACAGAGGAGAACAAGTGTATGGTTTTAGAGAGCCACGAGCACCAGGAATAAGGATCTACCGTTGTCATTTCGTTCCGTCGACATTCGGTTCCGGAGCGACACGAACGTTGACTTAGAATTTTTTCGCTCGGGCTCCGGAGCGACACGAACGGGGACTTAGAATTTTTTCGCTCGGGCTCCGGAGCGACACGATCGCTCCGTTATTCTACGTTCTCTCGGTCCACGGGCATCAGAGAGCAAAACAGCCTAATAGTTTTAGAGTGCCTCAACGATCAGGAATATGGATCTAACGTTCTCGTTTCGAACCGACGACTTTCGGTTCCGGAGCGACACGAACGCTCCATGATTCTCGATTATCTCGACACAGGTAAGAGACAGAGGAGAACAAGTGTATGGTTTTAGAGAGCCACGAGCACCAGGAATAAAGATCTACCGTTGTCATTTCGTTCCGTCGACATTCGGTTCCGGAGCGACACGAACGGGGACTTAGAATTTTTTCGCTCGGGCTCCGGAGCGACACGATCGCTCCGTTATTCTACGTTCTCTCGGTCCACGGGCATCAGAGAGCAAAACAGCCTAATAGTTTTAGAGTGCCTCAACGATCAGGAATATGGATCTAACGTTCTCGTTTCGAACCGACGACTTTCGGTTCCGGAGCGACACGAACGCTCCATGATTCTCGATTATCTCGACACAGGTAAGAGACAGAGGAGAACAAGTGTATGGTTTTAGAGAGCCACGAGCACCAGGAATAAAGATCTACCGTTGTCATTTCGTTCCGTCGACATTCGGTTCCGGAGCGACACGAACGGGGACTTAGAATTTTTTCGCTCGGGCTCCGGAGCGACACGATCGCTCCGTTATTCTACGTTCTCTCGGTCCACGGGCATCAGAGAGCAAAACAGCCTAATAGTTTTAGAGTGCCTCAACGATCAGGAATATGGATCTAACGTTCTCGTTTCGAACCGACGACTTTCGGTTCCGGAGCGACACGAACGCTCCATGATTCTCGATTATCTCGACACAGGTAAGAGACAGAGGAGAACAAGTGTATGGTTTTAGAGAGGCACGAGCACCAGGAATAAGGATCTACCGTTGTCATTTCGTTCCGTCAACATTCGGTTCCGGAGCGACACGAACGGGGACTTAGAATTTTTTCGCTCGGGCTCCGGAGCGACACGAACGGGGACTTAGAATTTTTTCGCTCGGGCTCCGGAGCGACACGATCGCTCCGTTATTCTACGTTCTCTCGGTCCACGGGCATCAGAGAGCAAAACAGCCTAATAGTTTTAGAGTGCCTCAACGATCAGGAATATGGATCTAACGTTCTCGCTTCGAACCGACGACTTTCGGTTCCGGAGCCACACGAACGCTCCATGATTCTCGATTATCTCGACACAGGTAAGAGACAGAGGAGAACAAGTGTATGGTTTTAGAGAGCCACGAGCACCAGGAATAAGGATCTACCGTTGTCATTTCGTTCCGTCGACATTCGGTTCCGGAGCGACACGAACGGGGACTTAGAATTTTTTCGCTCGGGCTCCGGAGCGACACGATCGCTCCGTTATTCTACGTTCTCTCGGTCCACGGGCATCAGAGAGCAAAACAGCCTAATAGTTTTAGAGTGCCTCAACGATCAGGAATATGGATCTAACGTTCTCGCTTCGAACCGACGACTTTCGGTTCCGGAGCCACACGAACGCTCCATGATTCTCGATTATCTCGACACAGGTAAGAGACAGAGGAGAACAAGTGTATGGTTTTAGAGAGCCACGAGCACCAGGAATAAGGATCTACCGTTGTCATTTCGTTCCGTCGACATTCGGTTCCGGAGCGACACGAACGGGGACTTAGAATTTTTTCGCTCGGGCTCCGGAGCGACACGAACGGGGACTTAGAATTTTTTCGCTCGGGCTCCGGAGCGACACGATCGCTCCGTTATTCTACGTTCTCTCGGTCCACGGGCATCAGAGAGCAAAACAGCCTAATAGTTTTAGAGTGCCTCAACGATCAGGAATATGGATCTAACGTTCTCGTTTCGAACCGACGACTTTCGGTTCCGGAGCGACACGAACGCTCCATGATTCTCGATTATCTCGACACAGGTAAGAGACAGAGGAGAACAAGTGTATGGTTTTAGAGAGCCACGAGCACCAGGAATAAGGATCTACCGTTGTCATTTCGTTCCGTCGACATTCGGTTCCGGAGCGACACGAACGTTGACTTAGAATTTTTTCGCTCGGGCTCCGGAGCGACACGAACGGGGACTTAGAATTTTTTCGCTCGGGCTCCGGAGCGACACGATCGCTCCGTTATTCTACGTTCTCTCGGTCCACGGGCATCAGAGAGCAAAACAGCCTAATAGTTTTAGAGTGCCTCAACGACCAGGAATATGGATCTAACGTTCTCGTTTCGAACCGACGACTTTCGGTTCCGGAGCGACACGAACGCTCCATGATTCTCGATTATCTCGACACAGGTAAGAGACAGAGGAGAACAAGTGTATGGTTTTAGAGAGCCACGAGCACCAGGAATAAGGATCTACCGTTGTCATTTCGTTCCGTCGACATTCGGTTCCGGAGCGACACGAACGGGGACTTAGAATTTTTTCGCTCGGGCTCCGGAGCGACACGAACGGGGACTTAGAATTTTTTCGCTCGGGCTCCGGAGCGACACGATCGCTCCGTTATTCTACGTTCTCTCGGTCCACGGGCATCAGAGAGCAAAACGGCCTAATAGTTTTAGAGTGCCTCAACGATCAGGAATATGGATCTAACGTTCTCGTTTCGAACCGACGACTTTCGGTTCCGGAGCGACACGAACGCTCCATGATTCTCGATTATCTCGACACAGGTAAGAGACAGAGGAGAACAAGTGTATGGTTTTAGAGAGCCACGAGCACCAGGAATAAGGATCTACCGTTGTCATTTCGTTCCGTCGACATTCGGTTCCGGAGCGACACGAACGGGGACTTAGAATTTTTTCGCTCGGGCTCCGGAGCGACACGAACGGGGACTTAGAATTTTTTCGCTCGGGCTCCGGAGCGACACGATCGCTCCGTTATTCTACGTTCTCTCGGTCCACGGGCATCAGAGAGCAAAACAGCCTAATAGTTTTAGAGTGCCTCAACGATCAGGAATATGGATCTAACGTTCTCGTTTCGAACCGACGACTTTCGGTTCCGGAGCGACACGAACGCTCCATGATTCTCGATTATCTCGACACAGGTAAGAGACAGAGGAGAACAAGTGTATGGTTTTAGAGAGGCACGAGCACCAGGAATAAGGATCTACCGTTGTCATTTCGTTCCGTCAACATTCGGTTCCGGAGCGACACGAACGGGGACTTAGAATTTTTTCGCTCGGGCTCCGGAGCGACACGAACGGGGACTTAGAATTTTTTCGCTCGGGCTCCGGAGCGACACGATCGCTCCGTTATTCTACGTTCTCTCGGTCCACGGGCATCAGAGAGCAAAACAGCCTAATAGTTTTAGAGTGCCTCAACGATCAGGAATATGGATCTAACGTTCTCGCTTCGAACCGACGACTTTCGGTTCCGGAGCCACACGAACGCTCCATGATTCTCGATTATCTCGACACAGGTAAGAGACAGAGGAGAACAAGTGTATGGTTTTAGAGAGCCACGAGCACCAGGAATAAGGATCTACCGTTGTCATTTCGTTCCGTCTACATTCGGTTCCGGAGCGACACGAACGGGGACTTAGAATTTTTTCGCTCGGGCTCCGGAGCGACACGATCGCTCCGTTATTCTACGTTCTCTCGGTCCACGGGCATCAGAGAGCAAAACAGCCTAATAGTTTTAGAGTGCCTCAACGATCAGGAATATGGATCTAACGTTCTCGCTTCGAACCGACGACTTTCGGTTCCGGAGCCACACGAACGCTCCATGATTCTCGATTATCTCGACACAGGTAAGAGACAGAGGAGAACAAGTGTATGGTTTTAGAGAGCCACGAGCACCAGGAATAAGGATCTACCGTTGTCATTTCGTTCCGTCGACATTCGGTTCCGGAGCGACACGAACGGGGACTTAGAATTTTTTCGCTCGGGCTCCGGAGCGACACGAACGGGGACTTAGAATTTTTTCGCTCGGGCTCCGGAGCGACACGATCGCTCCGTTATTCTACGTTCTCTCGGTCCACGGGCATCAGAGAGCAAAACAGCCTAATAGTTTTAGAGTGCCTCAACGATCAGGAATATGGATCTAACATTCTCGTTTCGAACCGACGACTTTCGGTTCCGGAGCGACACGAACGCTCCATGATTCTCGATTATCTCGACACAGGTAAGAGACAGAGGAGAACAAGTGTATGGTTTTAGAGAGCCACGAGCACCAGGAATAAGGATCTACCGTTGTCATTTCGTTCCGTCGACATTCGGTTCCGGAGCGACACGAACGGGGACTTAGAATTTTTTCGCTCGGGCTCCGGAGCGACACGATCGCTCCGTTATTCTACGTTCTCTCGGTCCACGGGCATCAGAGAGCAAAACAGCCTAATAGTTTTAGAGTGCCTCAACGATCAGGAATATGGATCTAACGTTCTCGTTTCGAACCGACGACTTTCGGTTCCGGAGCGACACGAACGCTCCATGATTCTCGATTATCTCGACACAGGTAAGAGACAGAGGAGAACAAGTGTATGGTTTTAGAGAGCCACGAGCACCAGGAATAAGGATCTACCGTTGTCATTTCGTTCCGTCAACATTCGGTTCCGGAGCGACACGAACGGGGACTTAGAATTTTTTCGCTCGGGCTCCGGAGCGACACGAACGGGGACTTAGAATTTTTTCGCTCGGGCTCCGGAGCGACACGATCGCTCCGTTATTCTACGTTCTCTCGGTCCACGGGCATCAGAGAGCAAAACAGCCTAATAGTTTTAGAGTGCCTCAACGATCAGGAATATGGATCTAACGTTCTCGCTTCGAACCGACGACTTTCGGTTCCGGAGCCACACGAACGCTCCATGATTCTCGATTATCTCGACACAGGTAAGAGACAGAGGAGAACAAGTGTATGGTTTTAGAGAGCCACGAGCACCAGGAATAAGGATCTACCGTTGTCATTTCGTTCCGTCGACATTCGGTTCCGGAGCGACACGAACGGGGACTTAGAATTTTTTCGCTCGGGCTCCGGAGCGACACGATCGCTCCGTTATTCTACGTTCTCTCGGTCCACGGGCATCAGAGAGCAAAACAGCCTAATAGTTTTAGAGTGCCTCAACGATCAGGAATATGGATCTAACGTTCTCGTTTCGAACCGACGACTTTCGGTTCCGGAGCGACACGAACGCTCCATGATTCTCGATTATCTCGACACAGGTAAGAGACAGAGGAGAACAAGTGTATGGTTTTAGAGAGCCACGAGCACCAGGAATAAGGATCTACCGTTGTCATTTCGTTCCGTCAACATTCGGTTCCGGAGCGACACGAACGGGGACTTAGAATTTTTTCGCTCGGGCTCCGGAGCGACACGATCGCTCCGTTATTCTACGTTCTCTCGGTCCACGGGCATCAGAGAGCAAAACAGCCTAATAGTTTTAGAGTGCCTCAACGATCAGGAATATGGATCTAACGTTCTCGCTTCGAACCGACGACTTTCGGTTCCGGAGCCACACGAACGCTCCATGATTCTCGATTATCTCGACACAGGTAAGAGACAGAGGAGAACAAGTGTATGGTTTTAGAGAGCCACGAGCACCAGGAATAAGTATCTACCGTTGTCATTTCGTTCCGTCGACATTCGGTTCCGGAGCGACACGAACGGAGACTTAGAATTTTTTCGCTCGGGCTCCGGAGCGACACGAACGGGGACTTAGAATTTTTTCGCTCGGGCTCCGGAGCGACACGATCGCTCCGTTATTCTACGTTCTCTCGGTCCACGGGCATCAGAGAGCAAAACAGCCTAATAGTTTTAGAGTGCCTCAACGATCAGGAATATGGATCTAACGTTCTCGTTTCGAACCGACGACTTTCGGTTCCGGAGCGACACGAACGCTCCATGATTCTCGATTATCTCGACACAGGTAAGAGACAGAGGAGAACAAGTGTATGGCTTTAGAGAGCCACGAGCACCAGGAATAAAGATCTACCGTTGTCATTTCGTTCCGTCGACATTCGGTTCCGGAGCGACACGAACGGGGACTTAGAATTTTTTCGCTCGGGCTCCGGAGCGACACGATCGCTCCGTTATTCTACGTTCTCTCGGTCCACGGGCATCAGAGAGCAAAACAGCCTAATAGTTTTAGAGTGCCTCAACGATCAGGAATATGGATCTAACGTTCTCGTTTCGAACCGACGACTTTCGGTTCCGGAGCGACACGAACGCTCCATGATTCTCGATTATCTCGACACAGGTAAGAGACAGAGGAGAACAAGTGTATGGTTTTAGAGAGGCACGAGCACCAGGAATAAGGATCTACCGTTGTCATTTCGTTCCGTCAACATTCGGTTCCGGAGCGACACGAACGGGGACTTAGAATTTTTTCGCTCGGGCTCCGGAGCGACACGAACGGGGACTTAGAATTTTTTCGCTCGGGCTCCGGAGCGACACGATCGCTCCGTTATTCTACGTTCTCTCGGTCCACGGGCATCAGAGAGCAAAACAGCCTAATAGTTTTAGAGTGCCTCAACGATCAGGAATATGGATCTAACGTTCTCGTTTCGAACCGACGACTTTCGGTTCCGGAGCGACACGAACGCTCCATGATTCTCGATTATCTCGACACAGGTAAGAGACAGAGGAGAACAAGTGTATGGTTTTAGAGAGCCACGAGCACCAGGAATAAGGATCTACCGTTGTCATTTCGTTCCGTCGACATTCGGTTCCGGAGCGACACGAACGGGGACTTAGAATTTTTTCGCTCGGGCTCCGGAGCGACACGAACGGGGACTTAGAATTTTTTCGCTCGGGCTCCGGAGCGACACGATCGCTCCGTTATTCTACGTTCTCTCGGTCCACGGGCATCAGAGAGCAAAACGGCCTAATAGTTTTAGAGTGCCTCAACGATCAGGAATATGGATCTAACGTTCTCGTTTCGAACCGACGACTTTCGGTTCCGGAGCGACACGAACGCTCCATGATTCTCGATTATCTCGACACAGGTAAGAGACAGAGGAGAACAAGTGTATGGTTTTAGAGAGCCACGAGCACCAGGAATAAGGATCTACCGTTGTCATTTCGTTCCGTCGACATTCGGTTCCGGAGCGACACGAACGGGGACTTAGAATTTTTTCGCTCGGGCTCCGGAGCGACACGAACGGGGACTTAGAATTTTTTCGCTCGGGCTCCGGAGCGACACGATCGCTCCGTTATTCTACGTTCTCTCGGTCCACGGGCATCAGAGAGCAAAACAGCCTAATAGTTTTAGAGTGCCTCAACGATCAGGAATATGGATCTAACGTTCTCGTTTCGAACCGACGACTTTCGGTTCCGGAGCCACACGAACGCTCCATGATTCTCGATTATCTCGACACAGGTAAGAGACAGAGGAGAACAAGTGTATGGTTTTAGAGAGCCACGAGCACCAGGAATAAGGATCTACCGTTGTCATTTCGTTCCGTAGACATTCGGTTCCGGAGCGACACGAACGGGGACTTAGAATTTTTTCGCTCGGGCTCCGGAGCGACACGAACGGGGACTTAGAATTTTTTCGCTCGGGCTCCGGAGCGACACGATCGCTCCGTTATTCTACGTTCTCTCGGTCCACGGGCATCAGAGAGCAAAACAGCCTAATAGTTTTAGAGTGCCTCAACGATCAGGAATATGGATCTAACGTTCTCGTTTCGAACCGACGACTTTCGGTTCCGGAGCGACACGAACGCTCCATGATTCTCGATTATCTCGACACAGGTAAGAGACAGAGGAGAACAAGTGTATGGTTTTAGAGAGCCACGAGCACCAGGAATAAGGATCTACCGTTGTCATTTCGTTCCGTCGACATTCGGTTCCGGAGCGACACGAACGGGGACTTAGAATTTATTCGCTCGGGCTCCGGAGCGACACGAACGGGGACTTAGAATTTTTTCGCTCGGGCTCCGGAGCGACACGATCGCTCCGTTATTCTACGTTCTCTCGGTCCACGGGCATCAGAGAGCAAAACGGCCTAATAGTTTTAGAGTGCCTCAACGATCAGGAATATGGATCTAACGTTCTCGTTTCGAACCGACGACTTTCGGTTCCGGAGCGACACGAACGCTCCATGATTCTCGATTATCTCGACACAGGTAAGAGACAGAGGAGAACAAGTGTATGGTTTTAGAGAGCCACGAGCACCAGGAATAAGGATCTACCGTTGTCATTTCGTTCCGTCGACATTCGGTTCCGGAGCGACACGAACGGGGACTTAGAATTTTTTCGCTCGGGCTCCGGAGCGACACGAACGGGGACTTAGAATTTTTTCGCTCGGGCTCCGGAGCGACACGATCGCTCCGTTATTCTACGTTCTCTCGGTCCACGGGCATCAGAGAGCAAAACAGCCTAATAGTTTTAGAGTGCCTCAACGATCAGGAATATGGATCTAACGTTCTCGTTTCGAACCGACGACTTTCGGTTCCGGAGCGACACGAACGCTCCATGATTCTCGATTATCTCGACACAGGTAAGAGACAGAGGAGAACAAGTGTATGGTTTTAGAGAGCCACGAGCACCAGGAATAAAGATCTACCGTTGTCATTTCGTTCCGTCGACATTCGGTTCCGGAGCGACACGAACGGGGACTTAGAATTTTTTCGCTCGGGCTCCGGAGCGACACGATCGCTCCGTTATTCTACGTTCTCTCGGTCCACGGGCATCAGAGAGCAAAACAGCCTAATAGTTTTAGAGTGCCTCAACGATCAGGAATATGGATCTAACGTTCTCGTTTCGAACCGACGACTTTCGGTTCCGGAGCGACACGAACGCTCCATGATTCTCGATTATCTCGACACAGGTAAGAGACAGAGGAGAACAAGTGTATGGTTTTAGAGAGCCACGAGCACCAGGAATAAAGATCTACCGTTGTCATTTCGTTCCGTCGACATTCGGTTCCGGAGCGACACGAACGGGGACTTAGAATTTTTTCGCTCGGGCTCCGGAGCGACACGATCGCTCCGTTATTCTACGTTCTCTCGGTCCACGGGCATCAGAGAGCAAAACAGCCTAATAGTTTTAGAGTGCCTCAACGATCAGGAATATGGATCTAACGTTCTCGTTTCGAACCGACGACTTTCGGTTCCGGAGCGACACGAACGCTCCATGATTCTCGATTATCTCGACACAGGTAAGAGACAGAGGAGAACAAGTGTATGGTTTTAGAGAGGCACGAGCACCAGGAATAAGGATCTACCGTTGTCATTTCGTTCCGTCAACATTCGGTTCCGGAGCGACACGAACGGGGACTTAGAATTTTTTCGCTCGGGCTCCGGAGCGACACGAACGGGGACTTAGAATTTTTTCGCTCGGGCTCCGGAGCGACACGATCGCTCCGTTATTCTACGTTCTCTCGGTCCACGGGCATCAGAGAGCAAAACAGCCTAATAGTTTTAGAGTGCCTCAACGATCAGGAATATGGATCTAACGTTCTCGCTTCGAACCGACGACTTTCGGTTCCGGAGCCACACGAACGCTCCATGATTCTCGATTATCTCGACACAGGTAAGAGACAGAGGAGAACAAGTGTATGGTTTTAGAGAGCCACGAGCACCAGGAATAAGGATCTACCGTTGTCATTTCGTTCCGTCGACATTCGGTTCCGGAGCGACACGAACGGGGACTTAGAATTTTTTCGCTCGGGCTCCGGAGCGACACGATCGCTCCGTTATTCTACGTTCTCTCGGTCCACGGGCATCAGAGAGCAAAACAGCCTAATAGTTTTAGAGTGCCTCAACGATCAGGAATATGGATCTAACGTTCTCGTTTCGAACCGACGACTTTCGGTTCCGGAGCGACACGAACGCTCCATGATTCTCGATTATCTCGACACAGGTAAGAGACAGAGGAGAACAAGTGTATGGTTTTAGAGAGCCACGAGCACCAGGAATAAGGATCTACCGTTGTCATTTCGTTCCGTCGACATTCGGTTCCGGAGCGACACGAACGTTGACTTAGAATTTTTTCGCTCGGGCTCCGGAGCGACACGAACGGGGACTTAGAATTTTTTCGCTCGGGCTCCGGAGCGACACGATCGCTCCGTTATTCTACGTTCTCTCGGTCCACGGGCATCAGAGAGCAAAACAGCCTAATAGTTTTAGAGTGCCTCAACGACCAGGAATATGGATCTAACGTTCTCGTTTCGAACCGACGACTTTCGGTTCCGGAGCGACACGAACGCTCCATGATTCTCGATTATCTCGACACAGGTAAGAGACAGAGGAGAACAAGTGTATGGTTTTAGAGAGCCACGAGCACCAGGAATAAGGATCTACCGTTGTCATTTCGTTCCGTCGACATTCGGTTCCGGAGCGACACGAACGGGGACTTAGAATTTTTTCGCTCGGGCTCCGGAGCGACACGAACGGGGACTTAGAATTTTTTCGCTCGGGCTCCGGAGCGACACGATCGCTCCGTTATTCTACGTTCTCTCGGTCCACGGGCATCAGAGAGCAAAACAGCCTAATAGTTTTAGAGTGCCTCAACGATCAGGAATATGGATCTAACGTTCTCGCTTCGAACCGACGACTTTCGGTTCCGGAGCCACACGAACGCTCCATGATTCTCGATTATCTCGACACAGGTAAGAGACAGAGGAGAACAAGTGTATGGTTTTAGAGAGCCACGAGCACCAGGAATAAGGATCTACCGTTGTCATTTCGTTCCGTCGACATTCGGTTCCGGAGCGACACGAACGGGGACTTAGAATTTTTTCGCTCGGGCTCCGGAGCGACACGATCGCTCCGTTATTCTACGTTCTCTCGGTCCACGGGCATCAGAGAGCAAAACAGCCTAATAGTTTTAGAGTGCCTCAACGATCAGGAATATGGATCTAACGTTCTCGCTTCGAACCGACGACTTTCGGTTCCGGAGCCACACGAACGCTCCATGATTCTCGATTATCTCGACACAGGTAAGAGACAGAGGAGAACAAGTGTATGGTTTTAGAGAGCCACGAGCACCAGGAATAAGGATCTACCGTTGTCATTTCGTTCCGTCGACATTCGGTTCCGGAGCGACACGAACGGGGACTTAGAATTTTTTCGCTCGGGCTCCGGAGCGACACGAACGGGGACTTAGAATTTTTTCGCTCGGGCTCCGGAGCGACACGATCGCTCCGTTATTCTACGTTCTCTCGGTCCACGGGCATCAGAGAGCAAAACAGCCTAATAGTTTTAGAGTGCCTCAACGATCAGGAATATGGATCTAACGTTCTCGTTTCGAACCGACGACTTTCGGTTCCGGAGCGACACGAACGCTCCATGATTCTCGATTATCTCGACACAGGTAAGAGACAGAGGAGAACAAGTGTATGGTTTTAGAGAGGCACGAGCACCAGGAATAAGGATCTACCGTTGTCATTTCGTTCCGTCAACATTCGGTTCCGGAGCGACACGAACGGGGACTTAGAATTTTTTCGCTCGGGCTCCGGAGCGACACGAACGGGGACTTAGAATTTTTTCGCTCGGGCTCCGGAGCGACACGATCGCTCCGTTATTCTACGTTCTCTCGGTCCACGGGCATCAGAGAGCAAAACAGCCTAATAGTTTTAGAGTGCCTCAACGATCAGGAATATGGATCTAACGTTCTCGCTTCGAACCGACGACTTTCGGTTCCGGAGCCACACGAACGCTCCATGATTCTCGATTATCTCGACACAGGTAAGAGACAGAGGAGAACAAGTGTATGGTTTTAGAGAGCCACGAGCACCAGGAATAAGGATCTACCGTTGTCATTTCGTTCCGTCGACATTCGGTTCCGGAGCGACACGAACGGGGACTTAGAATTTTTTCGCTCGGGCTCCGGAGCGACACGATCGCTCCGTTATTCTACGTTCTCTCGGTCCACGGGCATCAGAGAGCAAAACAGCCTAATAGTTTTAGAGTGCCTCAACGATCAGGAATATGGATCTAACGTTCTCGCTTCGAACCGACGACTTTCGGTTCCGGAGCCACACGAACGCTCCATGATTCCCGATTATCTCGACACAGGTAAGAGACAGAGGAGAACAAGTGTATGGTTTTAGAGAGCCACGAGCACCAGGAATAAGGATCTACCGTTGTCATTTCGTTCCGTCGACATTCGGTTCCGGAGCGACACGAACGGGGACTTAGAATTTTTTCGCTCGGGCTCCGGAGCGACACGAACGGGGACTTAGAATTTTTTCGCTCGGGCTCCGGAGCGACACGATCGCTCCGTTATTCTACGTTCTCTCGGTCCACGGGCATCAGAGAGCAAAACAGCCTAATAGTTTTAGAGTGCCTCAACGATCAGGAATATGGATCTAACGTTCTCGTTTCGAACCGACGACTTTCGGTTCCGGAGCGACACGAACGCTCCATGATTCTCGATTATCTCGACACAGGTAAGAGACAGAGGAGAACAAGTGTATGGTTTTAGAGAGCCACGAGCACCAGGAATAAGGATCTACCGTTGTCATTTCGTTCCGTCGACATTCGGTTCCGGAGCGACACGAACGTTGACTTAGAATTTTTTCGCTCGGGCTCCGGAGCGACACGAACGGGGACTTAGAATTTTTTCGCTCGGGCTCCGGAGCGACACGATCGCTCCGTTATTCTACGTTCTCTCGGTCCACGGGCATCAGAGAGCAAAACAGCCTAATAGTTTTAGAGTGCCTCAACGACCAGGAATATGGATCTAACGTTCTCGTTTCGAACCGACGACTTTCGGTTCCGGAGCGACACGAACGCTCCATGATTCTCGATTATCTCGACACAGGTAAGAGACAGAGGAGAACAAGTGTATGGTTTTAGAGAGCCACGAGCACCAGGAATAAGGATCTACCGTTGTCATTTCGTTCCGTCGACATTCGGTTCCGGAGCGACACGAACGGGGACTTAGAATTTTTTCGCTCGGGCTCCGGAGCGACACGAACGGGGACTTAGAATTTTTTCGCTCGGGCTCCGGAGCGACACGATCGCTCCGTTATTCTACGTTCTCTCGGTCCACGGGCATCAGAGAGCAAAACAGCCTAATAGTTTTAGAGTGCCTCAACGATCAGGAATATGGATCTAACGTTCTCGCTTCGAACCGACGACTTTCGGTTCCGGAGCCACACGAACGCTCCATGATTCTCGATTATCTCGACACAGGTAAGAGACAGAGGAGAACAAGTGTATGGTTTTAGAGAGCCACGAGCACCAGGAATAAGGATCTACCGTTGTCATTTCGTTCCGTCGACATTCGGTTCCGGAGCGACACGAACGGGGACTTAGAATTTTTTCGCTCGGGCTCCGGAGCGACACGATCGCTCCGTTATTCTACGTTCTCTCGGTCCACGGGCATCAGAGAGCAAAACAGCCTAATAGTTTTAGAGTGCCTCAACGATCAGGAATATGGATCTAACGTTCTCGCTTCGAACCGACGACTTTCGGTTCCGGAGCCACACGAACGCTCCATGATTCTCGATTATCTCGACACAGGTAAGAGACAGAGGAGAACAAGTGTATGGTTTTAGAGAGCCACGAGCACCAGGAATAAGGATCTACCGTTGTCATTTCGTTCCGTCGACATTCGGTTCCGGAGCGACACGAACGGGGACTTAGAATTTTTTCGCTCGGGCTCCGGAGCGACACGAACGGGGACTTAGAATTTTTTCGCTCGGGCTCCGGAGCGACACGATCGCTCCGTTATTCTACGTTCTCTCGGTCCACGGGCATCAGAGAGCAAAACAGCCTAATAGTTTTAGAGTGCCTCAACGATCAGGAATATGGATCTAACGTTCTCGTTTCGAACCGACGACTTTCGGTTCCGGAGCGACACGAACGCTCCATGATTCTCGATTATCTCGACACAGGTAAGAGACAGAGGAGAACAAGTGTATGGTTTTAGAGAGCCACGAGCACCAGGAATAAGGATCTACCGTTGTCATTTCGTTCCGTCGACATTCGGTTCCGGAGCGACACGAACGTTGACTTAGAATTTTTTCGCTCGGGCTCCGGAGCGACACGAACGGGGACTTAGAATTTTTTCGCTCGGGCTCCGGAGCGACACGATCGCTCCGTTATTCTACGTTCTCTCGGTCCACGGGCATCAGAGAGCAAAACAGCCTAATAGTTTTAGAGTGCCTCAACGACCAGGAATATGGATCTAACGTTCTCGTTTCGAACCGACGACTTTCGGTTCCGGAGCGACACGAACGCTCCATGATTCTCGATTATCTCGACACAGGTAAGAGACAGAGGAGAACAAGTGTATGGTTTTAGAGAGCCACGAGCACCAGGAATAAGGATCTACCGTTGTCATTTCGTTCCGTCGACATTCGGTTCCGGAGCGACACGAACGGGGACTTAGAATTTTTTCGCTCGGGCTCCGGAGCGACACGAACGGGGACTTAGAATTTTTTCGCTCGGGCTCCGGAGCGACACGATCGCTCCGTTATTCTACGTTCTCTCGGTCCACGGGCATCAGAGAGCAAAACGGCCTAATAGTTTTAGAGTGCCTCAACGATCAGGAATATGGATCTAACGTTCTCGTTTCGAACCGACGACTTTCGGTTCCGGAGCGACACGAACGCTCCATGATTCTCGATTATCTCGACACAGGTAAGAGACAGAGGAGAACAAGTGTATGGTTTTAGAGAGCCACGAGCACCAGGAATAAGGATCTACCGTTGTCATTTCGTTCCGTCGACATTCGGTTCCGGAGCGACACGAACGGGGACTTAGAATTTTTTCGCTCGGGCTCCGGAGCGACACGATCGCTCCGTTATTCTACGTTCTCTCGGTCCACGGGCATCAGAGAGCAAAACAGCCTAATAGTTTTAGAGTGCCTCAACGATCAGGAATATGGATCTAACGTTCTCGTTTCGAACCGACGACTTTCGGTTCCGGAGCGACACGAACGCTCCATGATTCTCGATTATCTCGACACAGGTAAGAGACAGAGGAGAACAAGTGTATGGTTTTAGAGAGCCACGAGCACCAGGAATAAGGATCTACCGTTGTCATTTCGTTCCGTCGACATTCGGTTCCGGAGCGACACGAACGGGGACTTAGAATTTTTTCGCTCGGGCTCCGGAGCGACACGATCGCTCCGTTATTCTACGTTCTCTCGGTCCACGGGCATCAGAGAGCAAAACAGCCTAATAGTTTTAGAGTGCCTCAACGATCAGGAATATGGATCTAACGTTCTCGTTTCGAACCGACGACTTTCGGTTCCGGAGCGACACGAACGCTCCATGATTCTCGATTATCTCGACACAGGTAAGAGACAGAGGAGAACAAGTGTATGGTTTTAGAGAGCCACGAGCACCAGGAATAAGGATCTACCGTTGTCATTTCGTTCCGTCGACATTCGGTTCCGGAGCGACACGAACGGGGACTTAGAATTTTTTCGCTCGGGCTCCGGAGCGACACGATCGCTCCGTTATTCTACGTTCTCTCGGTCCACGGGCATCAGAGAGCAAAACAGCCTAATAGTTTTAGAGTGCCTCAACGATCAGGAATATGGATCTAACGTTCTCGTTTCGAACCGACGACTTTCGGTTCCGGAGCGACACGAACGCTCCATGATTCTCGATTATCTCGACACAGGTAAGAGACAGAGGAGAACAAGTGTATGGTTTTAGAGAGCCACGAGCACCAGGAATAAGGATCTACCGTTGTCATTTCGTTCCGTCGACATTCGGTTCCGGAGCGACACGAACGGGGACTTAGAATTTTTTCGCTCGGGCTCCGGAGCGACACGATCGCTCCGTTATTCTACGTTCTCTCGGTCCACGGGCATCAGAGAGCAAAACAGCCTAATAGTTTTAGAGTGCCTCAACGATCAGGAATATGGATCTAACGTTCTCGTTTCGAACCGACGACTTTCGGTTCCGGAGCGACACGAACGCTCCATGATTCTCGATTATCTCGACACAGGTAAGAGACAGAGGAGAACAAGTGTATGGTTTTAGAGAGCCACGAGCACCAGGAATAAGGATCTACCGTTGTCATTTCGTTCCGTCGACATTCGGTTCCGGAGCGACACGAACGGGGACTTAGAATTTTTTCGCTCGGGCTCCGGAGCGACACGAACGGGGACTTAGAATTTTTTCGCTCGGGCTCCGGAGCGACACGATCGCTCCGTTATTCTACGTTCTCTCGGTCCACGGGCATCAGAGAGCAAAACAGCCTAATAGTTTTAGAGTGCCTCAACGATCAGGAATATGGATCTAACGTTCTCGTTTCGAACCGACGACTTTCGGTTCCGGAGCGACACGAACGCTCCATGATTCTCGATTATCTCGACACAGGTAAGAGACAGAGGAGAACAAGTGTATGGTTTTAGAGAGCCACGAGCACCAGGAATAAGGATCTACCGTTGTCATTTCGTTCCGTCGACATTCGGTTCCGGAGCGACACGAACGGGGACTTAGAATTTTTTCGCTCGGGCTCCGGAGCGACACGAACGGGGACTTAGAATTTTTTCGCTCGGGCTCCGGAGCGACACGATCGCTCCGTTATTCTACGTTCTCTCGGTCCACGGGCATCAGAGAGCAAAACAGCCTAATAGTTTTAGAGTGCCTCAACGATCAGGAATATGGATCTAACGTTCTCGTTTCGAACCGACGACTTTCGGTTCCGGAGCGACACGAACGCTCCATGATTCTCGATTATCTCGACACAGGTAAGAGACAGAGGAGAACAAGTGTATGGTTTTAGAGAGCCACGAGCACCAGGAATAAGGATCTACCGTTGTCATTTCGTTCCGTCGACATTCGGTTCCGGAGCGACACGAACGGGGACTTAGAATTTTTTCGCTCGGGCTCCGGAGCGACACGAACGGGGACTTAGAATTTTTTCGCTCGGGCTCCGGAGCGACACGATCGCTCCGTTATTCTACGTTCTCTCGGTCCACGGGCATCAGAGAGCAAAACAGCCTAATAGTTTTAGAGTGCCTCAACGATCAGGAATATGGATCTAACGTTCTCGTTTCGAACCGACGACTTTCGGTTCCGGAGCGACACGAACGCTCCATGATTCTCGATTATCTCGACACAGGTAAGAGACAGAGGAGAACAAGTGTATGGTTTTAGAGAGCCACGAGCACCAGGAATAAGGATCTACCGTTGTCATTTCGTTCCGTCGACATTCGGTTCCGGAGCGACACGAACGGGGACTTAGAATTTTTTCGCTCGGGCTCCGGAGCGACACGAACGGGGACTTAGAATTTTTTCGCTCGGGCTCCGGAGCGACACGATCGCTCCGTTATTCTACGTTCTCTCGGTCCACGGGCATCAGAGAGCAAAACAGCCTAATAGTTTTAGAGTGCCTCAACGATCAGGAATATGGATCTAACGTTCTCGTTTCGAACCGACGACTTTCGGTTCCGGAGCGACACGAACGCTCCATGATTCTCGATTATCTCGACACAGGTAAGAGACAGAGGAGAACAAGTGTATGGTTTTAGAGAGCCACGAGCACCAGGAATAAGGATCTACCGTTGTCATTTCGTTCCGTCGACATTCGGTTCCGGAGCGACACGAACGGGGACTTAGAATTTTTTCGCTCGGGCTCCGGAGCGACACGAACGGGGACTTAGAATTTTTTCGCTCGGGCTCCGGAGCGACACGATCGCTCCGTTATTCTACGTTCTCTCGGTCCACGGGCATCAGAGAGCAAAACGGCCTAATAGTTTTAGAGTGCCTCAACGATCAGGAATATGGATCTAACGTTCTCGTTTCGAACCGACGACTTTCGGTTCCGGAGCGACACGAACGCTCCATGATTCTCGATTATCTCGACACAGGTAAGAGACAGAGGAGAACAAGTGTATGGTTTTAGAGAGCCACGAGCACCAGGAATAAGGATCTACCGTTGTCATTTCGTTCCGTCGACATTCGGTTCCGGAGCGACACGAACGGGGACTTAGAATTTTTTCGCTCGGGCTCCGGAGCGACACGAACGGGGACTTAGAATTTTTTCGCTCGGGCTCCGGAGCGACACGATCGCTCCGTTATTCTACGTTCTCTCGGTCCACGGGCATCAGAGAGCAAAACAGCCTAATAGTTTTAGAGTGCCTCAACGATCAGGAATATGGATCTAACGTTCTCGTTTCGAACCGACGACTTTCGGTTCCGGAGCGACACGAACGCTCCATGATTCTCGATTATCTCGACACAGGTAAGAGACAGAGGAGAACAAGTGTATGGTTTTAGAGAGCCACGAGCACCAGGAATAAAGATCTACCGTTGTCATTTCGTTCCGTCGACATTCGGTTCCGGAGCGACACGAACGGGGACTTAGAATTTTTTCGCTCGGGCTCCGGAGCGACACGATCGCTCCGTTATTCTACGTTCTCTCGGTCCACGGGCATCAGAGAGCAAAACAGCCTAATAGTTTTAGAGTGCCTCAACGATCAGGAATATGGATCTAACGTTCTCGTTTCGAACCGACGACTTTCGGTTCCGGAGCGACACGAACGCTCCATGATTCTCGATTATCTCGACACAGGTAAGAGACAGAGGAGAACAAGTGTATGGTTTTAGAGAGCCACGAGCACCAGGAATAAAGATCTACCGTTGTCATTTCGTTCCGTCGACATTCGGTTCCGGAGCGACACGAACGGGGACTTAGAATTTTTTCGCTCGGGCTCCGGAGCGACACGATCGCTCCGTTATTCTACGTTCTCTCGGTCCACGGGCATCAGAGAGCAAAACAGCCTAATAGTTTTAGAGTGCCTCAACGATCAGGAATATGGATCTAACGTTCTCGTTTCGAACCGACGACTTTCGGTTCCGGAGCGACACGAACGCTCCATGATTCTCGATTATCTCGACACAGGTAAGAGACAGAGGAGAACAAGTGTATGGTTTTAGAGAGGCACGAGCACCAGGAATAAGGATCTACCGTTGTCATTTCGTTCCGTCAACATTCGGTTCCGGAGCGACACGAACGGGGACTTAGAATTTTTTCGCTCGGGCTCCGGAGCGACACGATCGCTCCGTTATTCTACGTTCTCTCGGTCCACGGGCATCAGAGAGCAAAACAGCCTAATAGTTTTAGAGTGCCTCAACGATCAGGAATATGGATCTAACGTTCTCGTTTCGAACCGACGACTTTCGGTTCCGGAGCGACACGAACGCTCCATGATTCTCGATTATCTCGACACAGGTAAGAGACAGAGGAGAACAAGTGTATGGTTTTAGAGAGCCACGAGCACCAGGAATAAAGATCTACCGTTGTCATTTCGTTCCGTCGACATTCGGTTCCGGAGCGACACGAACGGGGACTTAGAATTTTTTCGCTCGGGCTCCGGAGCGACACGATCGCTCCGTTATTCTACGTTCTCTCGGTCCACGGGCATCAGAGAGCAAAACAGCCTAATAGTTTTAGAGTGCCTCAACGATCAGGAATATGGATCTAACGTTCTCGTTTCGAACCGACGACTTTCGGTTCCGGAGCGACACGAACGCTCCATGATTCTCGATTATCTCGACACAGGTAAGAGACAGAGGAGAACAAGTGTATGGTTTTAGAGAGGCACGAGCACCAGGAATAAGGATCTACCGTTGTCATTTCGTTCCGTCAACATTCGGTTCCGGAGCGACACGAACGGGGACTTAGAATTTTTTCGCTCGGGCTCCGGAGCGACACGAACGGGGACTTAGAATTTTTTCGCTCGGGCTCCGGAGCGACACGATCGCTCCGTTATTCTACGTTCTCTCGGTCCACGGGCATCAGAGAGCAAAACAGCCTAATAGTTTTAGAGTGCCTCAACGATCAGGAATATGGATCTAACGTTCTCGCTTCGAACCGACGACTTTCGGTTCCGGAGCCACACGAACGCTCCATGATTCTCGATTATCTCGACACAGGTAAGAGACAGAGGAGAACAAGTGTATGGTTTTAGAGAGCCACGAGCACCAGGAATAAGGATCTACCGTTGTCATTTCGTTCCGTCGACATTCGGTTCCGGAGCGACACGAACGGGGACTTAGAATTTTTTCGCTCGGGCTCCGGAGCGACACGATCGCTCCGTTATTCTACGTTCTCTCGGTCCACGGGCATCAGAGAGCAAAACAGCCTAATAGTTTTAGAGTGCCTCAACGATCAGGAATATGGATCTAACGTTCTCGCTTCGAACCGACGACTTTCGGTTCCGGAGCCACACGAACGCTCCATGATTCTCGATTATCTCGACACAGGTAAGAGACAGAGGAGAACAAGTGTATGGTTTTAGAGAGCCACGAGCACCAGGAATAAGGATCTACCGTTGTCATTTCGTTCCGTCGACATTCGGTTCCGGAGCGACACGAACGGGGACTTAGAATTTTTTCGCTCGGGCTCCGGAGCGACACGAACGGGGACTTAGAATTTTTTCGCTCGGGCTCCGGAGCGACACGATCGCTCCGTTATTCTACGTTCTCTCGGTCCACGGGCATCAGAGAGCAAAACAGCCTAATAGTTTTAGAGTGCCTCAACGATCAGGAATATGGATCTAACGTTCTCGTTTCGAACCGACGACTTTCGGTTCCGGAGCGACACGAACGCTCCATGATTCTCGATTATCTCGACACAGGTAAGAGACAGAGGAGAACAAGTGTATGGTTTTAGAGAGCCACGAGCACCAGGAATAAGGATCTACCGTTGTCATTTCGTTCCGTCGACATTCGGTTCCGGAGCGACACGAACGGGGACTTAGAATTTTTTCGCTCGGGCTCCGGAGCGACACGAACGGGGACTTAGAATTTTTTCGCTCGGGCTCCGGAGCGACACGATCGCTCCGTTATTCTACGTTCTCTCGGTCCACGGGCATCAGAGAGCAAAACAGCCTAATAGTTTTAGAGTGCCTCAACGATCAGGAATATGGATCTAACGTTCTCGTTTCGAACCGACGACTTTCGGTTCCGGAGCGACACGAACGCTCCATGATTCTCGATTATCTCGACACAGGTAAGAGACAGAGGAGAACAAGTGTATGGTTTTAGAGAGCCACGAGCACCAGGAATAAGGATCTACCGTTGTCATTTCGTTCCGTCGACATTCGGTTCCGGAGCGACACGAACGGGGACTTAGAATTTTTTCGCTCGGGCTCCGGAGCGACACGAACGGGGACTTAGAATTTTTTCGCTCGGGCTCCGGAGCGACACGATCGCTCCGTTATTCTACGTTCTCTCGGTCCACGGGCATCAGAGAGCAAAACAGCCTAATAGTTTTAGAGTGCCTCAACGATCAGGAATATGGATCTAACGTTCTCGTTTCGAACCGACGACTTTCGGTTCCGGAGCGACACGAACGCTCCATGATTCTCGATTATCTCGACACAGGTAAGAGACAGAGGAGAACAAGTGTATGGTTTTAGAGAGCCACGAGCACCAGGAATAAGGATCTACCGTTGTCATTTCGTTCCGTCGACATTCGGTTCCGGAGCGACACGAACGGGGACTTAGAATTTTTTCGCTCGGGCTCCGGAGCGACACGAACGGGGACTTAGAATTTTTTCGCTCGGGCTCCGGAGCGACACGATCGCTCCGTTATTCTACGTTCTCTCGGTCCACGGGCATCAGAGAGCAAAACAGCCTAATAGTTTTAGAGTGCCTCAACGATCAGGAATATGGATCTAACGTTCTCGTTTCGAACCGACGACTTTCGGTTCCGGAGCGACACGAACGCTCCATGATTCTCGATTATCTCGACACAGGTAAGAGACAGAGGAGAACAAGTGTATGGTTTTAGAGAGCCACGAGCACCAGGAATAAGGATCTACCGTTGTCATTTCGTTCCGTCGACATTCGGTTCCGGAGCGACACGAACGGGGACTTAGAATTTTTTCGCTCGGGCTCCGGAGCGACACGAACGGGGACTTAGAATTTTTTCGCTCGGGCTCCGGAGCGACACGATCGCTCCGTTATTCTACGTTCTCTCGGTCCACGGGCATCAGAGAGCAAAACGGCCTAATAGTTTTAGAGTGCCTCAACGATCAGGAATATGGATCTAACGTTCTCGTTTCGAACCGACGACTTTCGGTTCCGGAGCGACACGAACGCTCCATGATTCTCGATTATCTCGACACAGGTAAGAGACAGAGGAGAACAAGTGTATGGTTTTAGAGAGCCACGAGCACCAGGAATAAGGATCTACCGTTGTCATTTCGTTCCGTCGACATTCGGTTCCGGAGCGACACGAACGGGGACTTAGAATTTTTTCGCTCGGGCTCCGGAGCGACACGAACGGGGACTTAGAATTTTTTCGCTCGGGCTCCGGAGCGACACGATCGCTCCGTTATTCTACGTTCTCTCGGTCCACGGGCATCAGAGAGCAAAACAGCCTAATAGTTTTAGAGTGCCTCAACGATCAGGAATATGGATCTAACGTTCTCGTTTCGAACCGACGACTTTCGGTTCCGGAGCGACACGAACGCTCCATGATTCTCGATTATCTCGACACAGGTAAGAGACAGAGGAGAACAAGTGTATGGTTTTAGAGAGCCACGAGCACCAGGAATAAAGATCTACCGTTGTCATTTCGTTCCGTCGACATTCGGTTCCGGAGCGACACGAACGGGGACTTAGAATTTTTTCGCTCGGGCTCCGGAGCGACACGATCGCTCCGTTATTCTACGTTCTCTCGGTCCACGGGCATCAGAGAGCAAAACAGCCTAATAGTTTTAGAGTGCCTCAACGATCAGGAATATGGATCTAACGTTCTCGTTTCGAACCGACGACTTTCGGTTCCGGAGCGACACGAACGCTCCATGATTCTCGATTATCTCGACACAGGTAAGAGACAGAGGAGAACAAGTGTATGGTTTTAGAGAGCCACGAGCACCAGGAATAAAGATCTACCGTTGTCATTTCGTTCCGTCGACATTCGGTTCCGGAGCGACACGAACGGGGACTTAGAATTTTTTCGCTCGGGCTCCGGAGCGACACGATCGCTCCGTTATTCTACGTTCTCTCGGTCCACGGGCATCAGAGAGCAAAACAGCCTAATAGTTTTAGAGTGCCTCAACGATCAGGAATATGGATCTAACGTTCTCGTTTCGAACCGACGACTTTCGGTTCCGGAGCGACACGAACGCTCCATGATTCTCGATTATCTCGACACAGGTAAGAGACAGAGGAGAACAAGTGTATGGTTTTAGAGAGGCACGAGCACCAGGAATAAGGATCTACCGTTGTCATTTCGTTCCGTCAACATTCGGTTCCGGAGCGACACGAACGGGGACTTAGAATTTTTTCGCTCGGGCTCCGGAGCGACACGATCGCTCCGTTATTCTACGTTCTCTCGGTCCACGGGCATCAGAGAGCAAAACAGCCTAATAGTTTTAGAGTGCCTCAACGATCAGGAATATGGATCTAACGTTCTCGTTTCGAACCGACGACTTTCGGTTCCGGAGCGACACGAACGCTCCATGATTCTCGATTATCTCGACACAGGTAAGAGACAGAGGAGAACAAGTGTATGGTTTTAGAGAGCCACGAGCACCAGGAATAAAGATCTACCGTTGTCATTTCGTTCCGTCGACATTCGGTTCCGGAGCGACACGAACGGGGACTTAGAATTTTTTCGCTCGGGCTCCGGAGCGACACGATCGCTCCGTTATTCTACGTTCTCTCGGTCCACGGGCATCAGAGAGCAAAACAGCCTAATAGTTTTAGAGTGCCTCAACGATCAGGAATATGGATCTAACGTTCTCGTTTCGAACCGACGACTTTCGGTTCCGGAGCGACACGAACGCTCCATGATTCTCGATTATCTCGACACAGGTAAGAGACAGAGGAGAACAAGTGTATGGTTTTAGAGAGGCACGAGCACCAGGAATAAGGATCTACCGTTGTCATTTCGTTCCGTCAACATTCGGTTCCGGAGCGACACGAACGGGGACTTAGAATTTTTTCGCTCGGGCTCCGGAGCGACACGAACGGGGACTTAGAATTTTTTCGCTCGGGCTCCGGAGCGACACGATCGCTCCGTTATTCTACGTTCTCTCGGTCCACGGGCATCAGAGAGCAAAACAGCCTAATAGTTTTAGAGTGCCTCAACGATCAGGAATATGGATCTAACGTTCTCGCTTCGAACCGACGACTTTCGGTTCCGGAGCCACACGAACGCTCCATGATTCTCGATTATCTCGACACAGGTAAGAGACAGAGGAGAACAAGTGTATGGTTTTAGAGAGCCACGAGCACCAGGAATAAGGATCTACCGTTGTCATTTCGTTCCGTCGACATTCGGTTCCGGAGCGACACGAACGGGGACTTAGAATTTTTTCGCTCGGGCTCCGGAGCGACACGATCGCTCCGTTATTCTACGTTCTCTCGGTCCACGGGCATCAGAGAGCAAAACAGCCTAATAGTTTTAGAGTGCCTCAACGATCAGGAATATGGATCTAACGTTCTCGCTTCGAACCGACGACTTTCGGTTCCGGAGCCACACGAACGCTCCATGATTCTCGATTATCTCGACACAGGTAAGAGACAGAGGAGAACAAGTGTATGGTTTTAGAGAGCCACGAGCACCAGGAATAAGGATCTACCGTTGTCATTTCGTTCCGTCGACATTCGGTTCCGGAGCGACACGAACGGGGACTTAGAATTTTTTCGCTCGGGCTCCGGAGCGACACGAACGGGGACTTAGAATTTTTTCGCTCGGGCTCCGGAGCGACACGATCGCTCCGTTATTCTACGTTCTCTCGGTCCACGGGCATCAGAGAGCAAAACAGCCTAATAGTTTTAGAGTGCCTCAACGATCAGGAATATGGATCTAACGTTCTCGTTTCGAACCGACGACTTTCGGTTCCGGAGCGACACGAACGCTCCATGATTCTCGATTATCTCGACACAGGTAAGAGACAGAGGAGAACAAGTGTATGGTTTTAGAGAGCCACGAGCACCAGGAATAAGGATCTACCGTTGTCATTTCGTTCCGTCGACATTCGGTTCCGGAGCGACACGAACGTTGACTTAGAATTTTTTCGCTCGGGCTCCGGAGCGACACGAACGGGGACTTAGAATTTTTTCGCTCGGGCTCCGGAGCGACACGATCGCTCCGTTATTCTACGTTCTCTCGGTCCACGGGCATCAGAGAGCAAAACAGCCTAATAGTTTTAGAGTGCCTCAACGACCAGGAATATGGATCTAACGTTCTCGTTTCGAACCGACGACTTTCGGTTCCGGAGCGACACGAACGCTCCATGATTCTCGATTATCTCGACACAGGTAAGAGACAGAGGAGAACAAGTGTATGGTTTTAGAGAGCCACGAGCACCAGGAATAAGGATCTACCGTTGTCATTTCGTTCCGTCGACATTCGGTTCCGGAGCGACACGAACGGGGACTTAGAATTTTTTCGCTCGGGCTCCGGAGCGACACGAACGGGGACTTAGAATTTTTTCGCTCGGGCTCCGGAGCGACACGATCGCTCCGTTATTCTACGTTCTCTCGGTCCACGGGCATCAGAGAGCAAAACAGCCTAATAGTTTTAGAGTGCCTCAACGATCAGGAATATGGATCTAACGTTCTCGTTTCGAACCGACGACTTTCGGTTCCGGAGCGACACGAACGCTCCATGATTCTCGATTATCTCGACACAGGTAAGAGACAGAGGAGAACAAGTGTATGGTTTTAGAGAGCCACGAGCACCAGGAATAAGGATCTACCGTTGTCATTTCGTTCCGTCGACATTCGGTTCCGGAGCGACACGAACGGGGACTTAGAATTTTTTCGCTCGGGCTCCGGAGCGACACGTTCGCTCCGTTATTCTACGTTCTCTCGGTCCACGGGCATCAGAGAGCAAAACAGCCTAATAGTTTTAGAGTGCCTCAACGATCAGGAATATGGATCTAACGTTCTCGCTTCGAACCGACGACTTTCGGTTCCGGAGCCACACGAACGCTCCATGATTCTCGATTATCTCGACACAGGTAAGAGACAGAGGAGAACAAGTGTATGGTTTTAGAGAGCCACGAGCACCAGGAATAAGGATCTACCGTTGTCATTTCGTTCCGTCGACATTCGGTTCCGGAGCGACACGAACGGGGACTTAGAATTTTTTCGCTCGGGCTCCGGAGCGACACGATCGCTCCGTTATTCTACGTTCTCTCGGTCCACGGGCATCAGAGAGCAAAACAGCCTAATAGTTTTAGAGTGCCTCAACGATCAGGAATATGGATCTAACGTTCTCGTTTCGAACCGACGACTTTCGGTTCCGGAGCGACACGAACGCTCCATGATTCTCGATTATCTCGACACAGGTAAGAGACAGAGGAGAACAAGTGTATGGTTTTAGAGAGCCACGAGCACCAGGAATAAGGATCTACCGTTGTCATTTCGTTCCGTCGACATTCGGTTCCGGAGCGACACGAACGGGGACTTAGAATTTTTTCGCTCGGGCTCCGGAGCGACACGAACGGGGACTTAGAATTTTTTCGCTCGGGCTCCGGAGCGACACGATCGCTCCGTTATTCTACGTTCTCTCGGTCCACGGGCATCAGAGAGCAAAACAGCCTAATAGTTTTAGAGTGCCTCAACGATCAGGAATATGGATCTAACGTTCTCGTTTCGAACCGACGACTTTCGGTTCCGGAGCGACACGAACGCTCCATGATTCTCGATTATCTCGACACAGGTAAGAGACAGAGGAGAACAAGTGTATGGTTTTAGAGAGCCACGAGCACCAGGAATAAGGATCTACCGTTGTCATTTCGTTCCGTCAACATTCGGTTCCGGAGCGACACGAACGGGGACTTAGAATTTTTTCGCTCGGGCTCCGGAGCGACACGAACGGGGACTTAGAATTTTTTCGCTCGGGCTCCGGAGCGACACGATCGCTCCGTTATTCTACGTTCTCTCGGTCCACGGGCATCAGAGAGCAAAACAGCCTAATAGTTTTAGAGTGCCTCAACGATCAGGAATATGGATCTAACGTTCTCGCTTCGAACCGACGACTTTCGGTTCCGGAGCCACACGAACGCTCCATGATTCTCGATTATCTCGACACAGGTAAGAGACAGAGGAGAACAAGTGTATGGTTTTAGAGAGCCACGAGCACCAGGAATAAGGATCTACCGTTGTCATTTCGTTCCGTCGACATTCGGTTCCGGAGCGACACGAACGGGGACTTAGAATTTTTTCGCTCGGGCTCCGGAGCGACACGATCGCTCCGTTATTCTACGTTCTCTCGGTCCACGGGCATCAGAGAGCAAAACAGCCTAATAGTTTTAGAGTGCCTCAACGATCAGGAATATGGATCTAACGTTCTCGTTTCGAACCGACGACTTTCGGTTCCGGAGCGACACGAACGCTCCATGATTCTCGATTATCTCGACACAGGTAAGAGACAGAGGAGAACAAGTGTATGGTTTTAGAGAGCCACGAGCACCAGGAATAAGGATCTACCGTTGTCATTTCGTTCCGTCGACATTCGGTTCCGGAGCGACACGAACGTTGACTTAGAATTTTTTCGCTCGGGCTCCGGAGCGACACGAACGGGGACTTAGAATTTTTTCGCTCGGGCTCCGGAGCGACACGATCGCTCCGTTATTCTACGTTCTCTCGGTCCACGGGCATCAGAGAGCAAAACAGCCTAATAGTTTTAGAGTGCCTCAACGACCAGGAATATGGATCTAACGTTCTCGTTTCGAACCGACGACTTTCGGTTCCGGAGCGACACGAACGCTCCATGATTCTCGATTATCTCGACACAGGTAAGAGACAGAGGAGAACAAGTGTATGGTTTTAGAGAGCCACGAGCACCAGGAATAAGGATCTACCGTTGTCATTTCGTTCCGTCGACATTCGGTTCCGGAGCGACACGAACGGGGACTTAGAATTTTTTCGCTCGGGCTCCGGAGCGACACGAACGGGGACTTAGAATTTTTTCGCTCGGGCTCCGGAGCGACACGATCGCTCCGTTATTCTACGTTCTCTCGGTCCACGGGCATCAGAGAGCAAAACGGCCTAATAGTTTTAGAGTGCCTCAACGATCAGGAATATGGATCTAACGTTCTCGTTTCGAACCGACGACTTTCGGTTCCGGAGCGACACGAACGCTCCATGATTCTCGATTATCTCGACACAGGTAAGAGACAGAGGAGAACAAGTGTATGGTTTTAGAGAGCCACGAGCACCAGGAATAAGGATCTACCGTTGTCATTTCGTTCCGTCGACATTCGGTTCCGGAGCGACACGAACGGGGACTTAGAATTTTTTCGCTCGGGCTCCGGAGCGACACGAACGGGGACTTAGAATTTTTCGCTCGGGCTCCGGAGCGACACGATCGCTCCGTTATTCTACGTTCTCTCGGTCCACGGGCATCAGAGAGCAAAACAGCCTAATAGTTTTAGAGTGCCTCAACGATCAGGAATATGGATCTAACGTTCTCGTTTCGAACCGACGACTTTCGGTTCCGGAGCGACACGAACGCTCCATGATTCTCGATTATCTCGACACAGGTAAGAGACAGAGGAGAACAAGTGTATGGTTTTAGAGAGCCACGAGCACCAGGAATAAAGATCTACCGTTGTCATTTCGTTCCGTCGACATTCGGTTCCGGAGCGACACGAACGGGGACTTAGAATTTTTCGCTCGGGCTCCGGAGCGACACGAACGGGGACTTAGAATTTTTTCGCTCGGGCTCCGGAGCGACACGATCGCTCCGTTATTCTACGTTCTCTCGGTCCACGGGCATCAGAGAGCAAAACAGCCTAATAGTTTTAGAGTGCCTCAACGATCAGGAATATGGATCTAACGTTCTCGCTTCGAACCGACGACTTTCGGTTCCGGAGCCACACGAACGCTCCATGATTCTCGATTATCTCGACACAGGTAAGAGACAGAGGAGAACAAGTGTATGGTTTTAGAGAGCCACGAGCACCAGGAATAAGGATCTACCGTTGTCATTTCGTTCCGTCGACATTCGGTTCCGGAGCGACACGAACGGGGACTTAGAATTTTTTCGCTCGGGCTCCGGAGCGACACGATCGCTCCGTTATTCTACGTTCTCTCGGTCCACGGGCATCAGAGAGCAAAACAGCCTAATAGTTTTAGAGTGCCTCAACGATCAGGAATATGGATCTAACGTTCTCGTTTCGAACCGACGACTTTCGGTTCCGGAGCGACACGAACGCTCCATGATTCTCGATTATCTCGACACAGGTAAGAGACAGAGGAGAACAAGTGTATGGTTTTAGAGAGCCACGAGCACCAGGAATAAGGATCTACCGTTGTCATTTCGTTCCGTCGACATTCGGTTCCGGAGCGACACGAACGTTGACTTAGAATTTTTTCGCTCGGGCTCCGGAGCGACACGAACGGGGACTTAGAATTTTTTCGCTCGGGCTCCGGAGCGACACGATCGCTCCGTTATTCTACGTTCTCTCGGTCCACGGGCATCAGAGAGCAAAACAGCCTAATAGTTTTAGAGTGCCTCAACGACCAGGAATATGGATCTAACGTTCTCGTTTCGAACCGACGACTTTCGGTTCCGGAGCGACACGAACGCTCCATGATTCTCGATTATCTCGACACAGGTAAGAGACAGAGGAGAACAAGTGTATGGTTTTAGAGAGCCACGAGCACCAGGAATAAGGATCTACCGTTGTCATTTCGTTCCGTCGACATTCGGTTCCGGAGCGACACGAACGGGGACTTAGAATTTTTTCGCTCGGGCTCCGGAGCGACACGAACGGGGACTTAGAATTTTTTCGCTCGGGCTCCGGAGCGACACGATCGCTCCGTTATTCTACGTTCTCTCGGTCCACGGGCATCAGAGAGCAAAACAGCCTAATAGTTTTAGAGTGCCTCAACGATCAGGAATATGGATCTAACGTTCTCGTTTCGAACCGACGACTTTCGGTTCCGGAGCGACACGAACGCTCCATGATTCTCGATTATCTCGACACAGGTAAGAGACAGAGGAGAACAAGTGTATGGTTTTAGAGAGCCACGAGCACCAGGAATAAGGATCTACCGTTGTCATTTCGTTCCGTCGACATTCGGGTTCCGGAGCGACACGAACGGGGACTTAGAATTTTTTCGCTCGGGCTCCGGAGCGACACGAACGGGGACTTAGAATTTTTTCGCTCGGGCTCCGGAGCGACACGATCGCTCCGTTATTCTACGTTCTCTCGGTCCACGGGCATCAGAGAGCAAAACGGCCTAATAGTTTTAGAGTGCCTCAACGATCAGGAATATGGATCTAACGTTCTCGTTTCGAACCGACGACTTTCGGTTCCGGAGCGACACGAACGCTCCATGATTCTCGATTATCTCGACACAGGTAAGAGACAGAGGAGAACAAGTGTATGGTTTTAGAGAGCCACGAGCACCAGGAATAAGGATCTACCGTTGTCATTTCGTTCCGTCGACATTCGGTTCCGGAGCGACACGAACGGGGACTTAGAATTTTTTCGCTCGGGCTCCGGAGCGACACGAACGGGGACTTAGAATTTTTTCGCTCGGGCTCCGGAGCGACACGATCGCTCCGTTATTCTACGTTCTCTCGGTCCACGGGCATCAGAGAGCAAAACAGCCTAATAGTTTTAGAGTGCCTCAACGATCAGGAATATGGATCTAACGTTCTCGTTTCGAACCGACGACTTTCGGTTCCGGAGCGACACGAACGCTCCATGATTCTCGATTATCTCGACACAGGTAAGAGACAGAGGAGAACAAGTGTATGGTTTTAGAGAGCCACGAGCACCAGGAATAAAGATCTACCGTTGTCATTTCGTTCCGTCGACATTCGGTTCCGGAGCGACACGAACGGGGACTTAGAATTTTTTCGCTCGGGCTCCGGAGCGACACGATCGCTCCGTTATTCTACGTTCTCTCGGTCCACGGGCATCAGAGAGCAAAACAGCCTAATAGTTTTAGAGTGCCTCAACGATCAGGAATATGGATCTAACGTTCTCGTTTCGAACCGACGACTTTCGGTTCCGGAGCGACACGAACGCTCCATGATTCTCGATTATCTCGACACAGGTAAGAGACAGAGGAGAACAAGTGTATGGTTTTAGAGAGCCACGAGCACCAGGAATAAGGATCTACCGTTGTCATTTCGTTTCGTCGACATTCGGTTCCGGAGCGACACGAACGGGGACTTAGAATTTTTTCGCTCGGGCTCCGGAGCGACACGATCGCTCCGTTATTCTACGTTCTCTCGGTCCACGGGCATCAGAGAGCAAAACAGCCTAATAGTTTTAGAGTGCCTCAACGATCAGGAATATGGATCTAACGTTCTCGTTTCGAACCGACGACTTTCGGTTCCGGAGCGACACGAACGCTCCATGATTCTCGATTATCTCGACACAGGTAAGAGACAGAGGAGAACAAGTGTATGGTTTTAGAGAGCCACGAGCACCAGGAATAAGGATCTACCGTTGTCATTTCGTTCCGTCGACATTCGGTTCCGGAGCGACACGAACGGGGACTTAGAATTTTTTCGCTCGGGCTCCGGAGCGACACGAACGGGGACTTAGAATTTTTTCGCTCGGGCTCCGGAGCGACACGATCGCTCCGTTATTCTACGTTCTCTCGGTCCACGGGCATCAGAGAGCAAAACAGCCTAATAGTTTTAGAGTGCCTCAACGATCAGGAATATGGATCTAACATTCTCGTTTCGAACCGACGACTTTCGGTTCCGGAGCGACACGAACGCTCCATGATTCTCGATTATCTCGACACAGGTAAGAGACAGAGGAGAACAAGTGTATGGTTTTAGAGAGCCACGAGCACCAGGAATAAGGATCTACCGTTGTCATTTCGTTCCGTCGACATTCGGTTCCGGATCGACACGAACGGGGACTTAGAATTTTTTCGCTCGGGCTCCGGAGCGACACGATCGCTCCGTTATTCTACGTTCTCTCGGTCCACGGGCATCAGAGAGCAAAACAGCCTAATAGTTTTAGAGTGCCTCAACGATCAGGAATATGGATCTAACGTTCTCGTTTCGAACCGACGACTTTCGGTTCCGGAGCGACACGAACGCTCCATGATTCTCGATTATCTCGACACAGGTAAGAGACAGAGGAGAACAAGTGTATGGTTTTAGAGAGCCACGAGCACCAGGAATAAGGATCTACCGTTGTCATTTCGTTCCGTCAACATTCGGTTCCGGAGCGACACGAACGGGGACTTAGAATTTTTTCGCTCGGGCTCCGGAGCGACACGATCGCTCCGTTATTCTACGTTCTCTCGGTCCACGGGCATCAGAGAGCAAAACAGCCTAATAGTTTTAGAGTGCCTCAACGATCAGGAATATGGATCTAACGTTCTCGCTTCGAACCGACGACTTTCGGTTCCGGAGCCACACGAACGCTCCATGATTCTCGATTATCTCGACACAGGTAAGAGACAGAGGAGAACAAGTGTATGGTTTTAGAGAGCCACGAGCACCAGGAATAAGGATCTACCGTTGTCATTTCGTTCCGTCGACATTCGGTTCCGGAGCGACACGAACGGGGACTTAGAATTTTTTCGCTCGGGCTCCGGAGCGACACGAACGGGGACTTAGAATTTTTTCGCTCGGGCTCCGGAGCGACACGATCGCTCCGTTATTCTACGTTCTCTCGGTCCACGGGCATCAGAGAGCAAAACAGCCTAATAGTTTTAGAGTGCCTCAACGATCAGGAATATGGATCTAACATTCTCGTTTCGAACCGACGACTTTCGGTTCCGGAGCGACACGAACGCTCCATGATTCTCGATTATCTCGACACAGGTAAGAGACAGAGGAGAACAAGTGTATGGTTTTAGAGAGCCACGAGCACCAGGAATAAGGATCTACCGTTGTCATTTCGTTCCGTCGACATTCGGTTCCGGAGCGACACGAACGGGGACTTAGAATTTTTTCGCTCGGGCTCCGGAGCGACACGATCGCTCCGTTATTCTACGTTCTCTCGGTCCACGGGCATCAGAGAGCAAAACAGCCTAATAGTTTTAGAGTGCCTCAACGATCAGGAATATGGATCTAACGTTCTCGTTTCGAACCGACGACTTTCGGTTCCGGAGCGACACGAACGCTCCATGATTCTCGATTATCTCGACACAGGTAAGAGACAGAGGAGAACAAGTGTATGGTTTTAGAGAGCCACGAGCACCAGGAATAAGGATCTACCGTTGTCATTTCGTTCCGTCGACATTCGGTTCCGGAGCGACACGAACGGGGACTTAGAATTTTTTCGCTCGGGCTCCGGAGCGACACGATCGCTCCGTTATTCTACGTTCTCTCGGTCCACGGGCATCAGAGAGCAAAACAGCCTAATAGTTTTAGAGTGCCCCAACGATCAGGAATATGGATCTAACGTTCTCGTTTCGAACCGACGACTTTCGGTTCCGGAGCGACACGAACGCTCCATGATTCTCGATTATCTCGACACAGGTAAGAGACAGAGGAGAACAAGTGTATGGTTTTAGAGAGCCACGAGCACCAGGAATAAGGATCTACCGTTGTCATTTCGTTCCGTCGACATTCGGTTCCGGAGCGACACGAACGGGGACTTAGAATTTTTTCGCTCGGGCTCCGGAGCGACACGATCGCTCCGTTATTCTACGTTCTCTCGGTCCACGGGCATCAGAGAGCAAAACAGCCTAATAGTTTTAGAGTGCCTCAACGATCAGGAATATGGATCTAACGTTCTCGTTTCGAACCGACGACTTTCGGTTCCGGAGCGACACGAACGCTCCATGATTCTCGATTATCTCGACACAGGTAAGAGACAGAGGAGAACAAGTGTATGGTTTTAGAGAGCCACGAGCACCAGGAATAAGGATCTACCGTTGTCATTTCGTTCCGTCAACATTCGGTTCCGGAGCGACACGAACGGGGACTTAGAATTTTTTCGCTCGGGCTCCGGAGCGACACGATCGCTCCGTTATTCTACGTTCTCTCGGTCCACGGGCATCAGAGAGCAAAACAGCCTAATAGTTTTAGAGTGCCTCAACGATCAGGAATATGGATCTAACGTTCTCGTTTCGAACCGACGACTTTCGGTTCCGGAGCGACACGAACGCTCCATGATTCTCGATTATCTCGACACAGGTAAGAGACAGAGGAGAACAAGTGTATGGTTTTAGAGAGCCACGAGCACCAGGAATAAGGATCTACCGTTGTCATTTCGTTCCGTCAACATTCGGTTCCGGAGCGACACGAACGGGGACTTAGAATTTTTTCGCTCGGGCTCCGGAGCGACACGAACGGGGACTTAGAATTTTTTCGCTCGGGCTCCGGAGCGACACGATCGCTCCGTTATTCTACGTTCTCTCGGTCCACGGGCATCAGAGAGCAAAACAGCCTAATAGTTTTAGAGTGCCTCAACGATCAGGAATATGGATCTAACGTTCTCGTTTCGAACCGACGACTTTCGGTTCCGGAGCGACACGAACGCTCCATGATTCTCGATTATCTCGACACAGGTAAGAGACAGAGGAGAACAAGTGTATGGTTTTAGAGAGCCACGAGCACCAGGAATAAGGATCTACCGTTGTCATTTCGTTCCGTCAACATTCGGTTCCGGAGCGACACGAACGGGGACTTAGAATTTTTTCGCTCGGGCTCCGGAGCGACACGATCGCTCCGTTATTCTACGTTCTCTCGGTCCACGGGCATCAGAGAGCAAAACAGCCTAATAGTTTTAGAGTGCCTCAACGATCAGGAATATGGATCTAACGTTCTCGCTTCGAACCGACGACTTTCGGTTCCGGAGCCACACGAACGCTCCATGATTCTCGATTATCTCGACACAGGTAAGAGACAGAGGAGAACAAGTGTATGGTTTTAGAGAGCCACGAGCACCAGGAATAAGGATCTACCGTTGTCATTTCGTTCCGTCGACATTCGGTTCCGGAGCGACACGAACGGGGACTTAGAATTTTTTCGCTCGGGCTCCGGAGCGACACGAACGGGGACTTAGAATTTTTTCGCTCGGGCTCCGGAGCGACACGATCGCTCCGTTATTCTACGTTCTCTCGGTCCACGGGCATCAGAGAGCAAAACAGCCTAATAGTTTTAGAGTGCCTCAACGATCAGGAATATGGATCTAACATTCTCGTTTCGAACCGACGACTTTCGGTTCCGGAGCGACACGAACGCTCCATGATTCTCGATTATCTCGACACAGGTAAGAGACAGAGGAGAACAAGTGTATGGTTTTAGAGAGCCACGAGCACCAGGAATAAGGATCTACCGTTGTCATTTCGTTCCGTCGACATTCGGTTCCGGAGCGACACGAACGGGGACTTAGAATTTTTTCGCTCGGGCTCCGGAGCGACACGAACGGGGACTTAGAATTTTTTCGCTCGGGCTCCGGAGCGACACGATCGCTCCGTTATTCTACGTTCTCTCGGTCCACGGGCATCAGAGAGCAAAACGGCCTAATAGTTTTAGAGTGCCTCAACGATCAGGAATATGGATCTAACGTTCTCGTTTCGAACCGACGACTTTCGGTTCCGGAGCGACACGAACGCTCCATGATTCTCGATTATCTCGACACAGGTAAGAGACAGAGGAGAACAAGTGTATGGTTTTAGAGAGCCACGAGCACCAGGAATAAGGATCTACCGTTGTCATTTCGTTCCGTCGACATTCGGTTCCGGAGCGACACGAACGGGGACTTAGAATTTTTTCGCTCGGGCTCCGGAGCGACACGATCGCTCCGTTATTCTACGTTCTCTCGGTCCACGGGCATCAGAGAGCAAAACAGCCTAATAGTTTTAGAGTGCCTCAACGATCAGGAATATGGATCTAACGTTCTCGTTTCGAACCGACGACTTTCGGTTCCGGAGCGACACGAACGCTCCATGATTCTCGATTATCTCGACACAGGTAAGAGACAGAGGAGAACAAGTGTATGGTTTTAGAGAGCCACGAGCACCAGGAATAAGGATCTACCGTTGTCATTTCGTTCCGTCAACATTCGGTTCCGGAGCGACACGAACGGGGACTTAGAATTTTTTCGCTCGGGCTCCGGTGCGACACGATCGCTCCGTTATTCTACGTTCTCTCGGTCCACGGGCATCAGAGAGCAAAACAGCCTAATAGTTTTAGAGTGCCTCAACGATCAGGAATATGGATCTAACGTTCTCGTTTCGAACCGACGACTTTCGGTTCCGGAGCGACACGAACGCTCCATGATTCTCGATTATCTCGACACAGGTAAGAGACAGAGGAGAACAAGTGTATGGTTTTAGAGAGCCACGAGCACCAGGAATAAGGATCTACCGTTGTCATTTCGTTCCGTCAACATTCGGTTCCGGAGCGACACGAACGGGGACTTAGAATTTTTTCGCTCGGGCTCCGGAGCGACACGAACGGGGACTTAGAATTTTTTCGCTCGGGCTCCGGAGCGACACGATCGCTCCGTTATTCTACGTTCTCTCGGTCCACGGGCATCAGAGAGCAAAACAGCCTAATAGTTTTAGAGTGCCTCAACGATCAGGAATATGGATCTAACGTTCTCGTTTCGAACCGACGACTTTCGGTTCCGGAGCGACACGAACGCTCCATGATTCTCGATTATCTCGACACAGGTAAGAGACAGAGGAGAACAAGTGTATGGTTTTAGAGAGCCACGAGCACCAGGAATAAGGATCTACCGTTGTCATTTCGTTCCGTCAACATTCGGTTCCGGAGCGACACGAACGGGGACTTAGAATTTTTTCGCTCGGGCTCCGGAGCGACACGATCGCTCCGTTATTCTACGTTCTCTCGGTCCACGGGCATCAGAGAGCAAAACAGCCTAATAGTTTTAGAGTGCCTCAACGATCAGGAATATGGATCTAACGTTCTCGCTTCGAACCGACGACTTTCGGTTCCGGAGCCACACGAACGCTCCATGATTCTCGATTATCTCGACACAGGTAAGAGACAGAGGAGAACAAGTGTATGGTTTTAGAGAGCCACGAGCACCAGGAATAAGGATCTACCGTTGTCATTTCGTTCCGTCGACATTCGGTTCCGGAGCGACACGAACGGGGACTTAGAATTTTTTCGCTCGGGCTCCGGAGCGACACGAACGGGGACTTAGAATTTTTTCGCTCGGGCTCCGGAGCGACACGATCGCTCCGTTATTCTACGTTCTCTCGGTCCACGGGCATCAGAGAGCAAAACAGCCTAATAGTTTTAGAGTGCCTCAACGATCAGGAATATGGATCTAACATTCTCGTTTCGAACCGACGACTTTCGGTTCCGGAGCGACACGAACGCTCCATGATTCTCGATTATCTCGACACAGGTAAGAGACAGAGGAGAACAAGTGTATGGTTTTAGAGAGCCACGAGCACCAGGAATAAGGATCTACCGTTGTCATTTCGTTCCGTCGACATTCGGTTCCGGAGCGACACGAACGGGGACTTAGAATTTTTTCGCTCGGGCTCCGGAGCGACACGAACGGGGACTTAGAATTTTTTCGCTCGGGCTCCGGAGCGACACGATCGCTCCGTTATTCTACGTTCTCTCGGTCCACGGGCATCAGAGAGCAAAACGGCCTAATAGTTTTAGAGTGCCTCAACGATCAGGAATATGGATCTAACGTTCTCGTTTCGAACCGACGACTTTCGGTTCCGGAGCGACACGAACGCTCCATGATTCTCGATTATCTCGACACAGGTAAGAGACAGAGGAGAACAAGTGTATGGTTTTAGAGAGCCACGAGCACCAGGAATAAGGATCTACCGTTGTCATTTCGTTCCGTCGACATTCGGTTCCGGAGCGACACGAACGGGGACTTAGAATTTTTTCGCTCGGGCTCCGGAGCGACACGAACGGGGACTTAGAATTTTTTCGCTCGGGCTCCGGAGCGACACGATCGCTCCGTTATTCTACGTTCTCTCGGTCCACGGGCATCAGAGAGCAAAACAGCCTAATAGTTTTAGAGTGCCTCAACGATCAGGAATATGGATCTAACGTTCTCGTTTCGAACCGACGACTTTCGGTTCCGGAGCGACACGAACGCTCCATGATTCTCGATTATCTCGACACAGGTAAGAGACAGAGGAGAACAAGTGTATGGTTTTAGAGAGCCACGAGCACCAGGAATAAAGATCTACCGTTGTCATTTCGTTCCGTCGACATTCGGTTCCGGAGCGACACGAACGGGGACTTAGAATTTTTTCGCTCGGGCTCCGGAGCGACACGATCGCTCCGTTATTCTACGTTCTCTCGGTCCACGGGCATCAGAGAGCAAAACAGCCTAATAGTTTTAGAGTGCCTCAACGATCAGGAATATGGATCTAACGTTCTCGTTTCGAACCGACGACTTTCGGTTCCGGAGCGACACGAACGCTCCATGATTCTCGATTATCTCGACACAGGTAAGAGACAGAGGAGAACAAGTGTATGGTTTTAGAGAGCCACGAGCACCAGGAATAAGGATCTACCGTTGTCATTTCGTTCCGTCGACATTCGGTTCCGGAGCGACACGAACGGGGACTTAGAATTTTTTCGCTCGGGCTCCGGAGCGACACGATCGCTCCGTTATTCTACGTTCTCTCGGTCCACGGGCATCAGAGAGCAAAACAGCCTAATAGTTTTAGAGTGCCTCAACGATCAGGAATATGGATCTAACGTTCTCGTTTCGAACCGACGACTTTCGGTTCCGGAGCGACACGAACGCTCCATGATTCTCGATTATCTCGACACAGGTAAGAGACAGAGGAGAACAAGTGTATGGTTTTAGAGAGCCACGAGCACCAGGAATAAGGATCTACCGTTGTCATTTCGTTCCGTCGACATTCGGTTCCGGAGCGACACGAACGGGGACTTAGAATTTTTTCGCTCGGGCTCCGGAGCGACACGAACGGGGACTTAGAATTTTTTCGCTCGGGCTCCGGAGCGACACGATCGCTCCGTTATTCTACGTTCTCTCGGTCCACGGGCATCAGAGAGCAAAACAGCCTAATAGTTTTAGAGTGCCTCAACGATCAGGAATATGGATCTAACATTCTCGTTTCGAACCGACGACTTTCGGTTCCGGAGCGACACGAACGCTCCATGATTCTCGATTATCTCGACACAGGTAAGAGACAGAGGAGAACAAGTGTATGGTTTTAGAGAGCCACGAGCACCAGGAATAAGGATCTACCGTTGTCATTTCGTTCCGTCGACATTCGGTTCCGGATCGACACGAACGGGGACTTAGAATTTTTTCGCTCGGGCTCCGGAGCGACACGATCGCTCCGTTATTCTACGTTCTCTCGGTCCACGGGCATCAGAGAGCAAAACAGCCTAATAGTTTTAGAGTGCCTCAACGATCAGGAATATGGATCTAACGTTCTCGTTTCGAACCGACGACTTTCGGTTCCGGAGCGACACGAACGCTCCATGATTCTCGATTATCTCGACACAGGTAAGAGACAGAGGAGAACAAGTGTATGGTTTTAGAGAGCCACGAGCACCAGGAATAAGGATCTACCGTTGTCATTTCGTTCCGTCAACATTCGGTTCCGGAGCGACACGAACGGGGACTTAGAATTTTTTCGCTCGGGCTCCGGAGCGACACGAACGGGGACTTAGAATTTTTTCGCTCGGGCTCCGGAGCGACACGATCGCTCCGTTATTCTACGTTCTCTCGGTCCACGGGCATCAGAGAGCAAAACAGCCTAATAGTTTTAGAGTGCCTCAACGATCAGGAATATGGATCTAACGTTCTCGCTTCGAACCGACGACTTTCGGTTCCGGAGCCACACGAACGCTCCATGATTCTCGATTATCTCGACACAGGTAAGAGACAGAGGAGAACAAGTGTATGGTTTTAGAGAGCCACGAGCACCAGGAATAAGGATCTACCGTTGTCATTTCGTTCCGTCGACATTCGGTTCCGGAGCGACACGAACGGGGACTTAGAATTTTTTCGCTCGGGCTCCGGAGCGACACGATCGCTCCGTTATTCTACGTTCTCTCGGTCCACGGGCATCAGAGAGCAAAACAGCCTAATAGTTTTAGAGTGCCTCAACGATCAGGAATATGGATCTAACGTTCTCGTTTCGAACCGACGACTTTCGGTTCCGGAGCGACACGAACGCTCCATGATTCTCGATTATCTCGACACAGGTAAGAGACAGAGGAGAACAAGTGTATGGTTTTAGAGAGCCACGAGCACCAGGAATAAGGATCTACCGTTGTCATTTCGTTCCGTCAACATTCGGTTCCGGAGCGACACGAACGGGGACTTAGAATTTTTTCGCTCGGGCTCCGGAGCGACACGATCGCTCCGTTATTCTACGTTCTCTCGGTCCACGGGCATCAGAGAGCAAAACAGCCTAATAGTTTTAGAGTGCCTCAACGATCAGGAATATGGATCTAACGTTCTCGCTTCGAACCGACGACTTTCGGTTCCGGAGCCACACGAACGCTCCATGATTCTCGATTATCTCGACACAGGTAAGAGACAGAGGAGAACAAGTGTATGGTTTTAGAGAGCCACGAGCACCAGGAATAAGGATCTACCGTTGTCATTTCGTTCCGTCGACATTCGGTTCCGGAGCGACACGAACGGGGACTTAGAATTTTTTCGCTCGGGCTCCGGAGCGACACGAACGGGGACTTAGAATTTTTTCGCTCGGGCTCCGGAGCGACACGATCGCTCCGTTATTCTACGTTCTCTCGGTCCACGGGCATCAGAGAGCAAAACAGCCTAATAGTTTTAGAGTGCCTCAACGATCAGGAATATGGATCTAACATTCTCGTTTCGAACCGACGACTTTCGGTTCCGGAGCGACACGAACGCTCCATGATTCTCGATTATCTCGACACAGGTAAGAGACAGAGGAGAACAAGTGTATGGTTTTAGAGAGCCACGAGCACCAGGAATAAGGATCTACCGTTGTCATTTCGTTCCGTCGACATTCGGTTCCGGAGCGACACGAACGGGGACTTAGAATTTTTTCGCTCGGGCTCCGGAGCGACACGATCGCTCCGTTATTCTACGTTCTCTCGGTCCACGGGCATCAGAGAGCAAAACAGCCTAATAGTTTTAGAGTGCCTCAACGATCAGGAATATGGATCTAACGTTCTCGTTTCGAACCGACGACTTTCGGTTCCGGAGCGACACGAACGCTCCATGATTCTCGATTATCTCGACACAGGTAAGAGACAGAGGAGAACAAGTGTATGGTTTTAGAGAGCCACGAGCACCAGGAATAAAGATCTACCGTTGTCATTTCGTTCCGTCGACATTCGGTTCCGGAGCGACACGAACGGGGACTTAGAATTTTTTCGCTCGGGCTCCGGAGCGACACGATCGCTCCGTTATTCTACGTTCTCTCGGTCCACGGGCATCAGAGAGCAAAACAGCCTAATAGTTTTAGAGTGCCTCAACGATCAGGAATATGGATCTAACGTTCTCGTTTCGAACCGACGACTTTCGGTTCCGGAGCGACACGAACGCTCCATGATTCTCGATTATCTCGACACAGGTAAGAGACAGAGGAGAACAAGTGTATGGTTTTAGAGAGCCACGAGCACCAGGAATAAGGATCTACCGTTGTCATTTCGTTCCGTCGACATTCGGTTCCGGAGCGACACGAACGGGGACTTAGAATTTTTTCGCTCGGGCTCCGGAGCGACACGATCGCTCCGTTATTCTACGTTCTCTCGGTCCACGGGCATCAGAGAGCAAAACAGCCTAATAGTTTTAGAGTGCCTCAACGATCAGGAATATGGATCTAACGTTCTCGTTTCGAACCGACGACTTTCGGTTCCGGAGCGACACGAACGCTCCATGATTCTCGATTATCTCGACACAGGTAAGAGACAGAGGAGAACAAGTGTATGGTTTTAGAGAGCCACGAGCACCAGGAATAAAGATCTACCGTTGTCATTTCGTTCCGTCGACATTCGGTTCCGGAGCGACACGAACGGGGACTTAGAATTTTTTCGCTCGGGCTCCGGAGCGACACGATCGCTCCGTTATTCTACGTTCTCTCGGTCCACGGGCATCAGAGAGCAAAACAGCCTAATAGTTTTAGAGTGCCTCAACGATCAGGAATATGGATCTAACGTTCTCGTTTCGAACCGACGACTTTCGGTTCCGGAGCGACACGAACGCTCCATGATTCTCGATTATCTCGACACAGGTAAGAGACAGAGGAGAACAAGTGTATGGTTTTAGAGAGCCACGAGCACCAGGAATAAGGATCTACCGTTGTCATTTCGTTCCGTCGACATTCGGTTCCGGAGCGACACGAACGGGGACTTAGAATTTTTTCGCTCGGGCTCCGGAGCGACACGATCGCTCCGTTATTCTACGTTCTCTCGGTCCACGGGCATCAGAGAGCAAAACAGCCTAATAGTTTTAGAGTGCCTCAACGATCAGGAATATGGATCTAACGTTCTCGTTTCGAACCGACGACTTTCGGTTCCGGAGCGACACGAACGCTCCATGATTCTCGATTATCTCGACACAGGTAAGAGACAGAGGAGAACAAGTGTATGGTTTTAGAGAGCCACGAGCACCAGGAATAAGGATCTACCGTTGTCATTTCGTTCCGTCGACATTCGGTTCCGGAGCGACACGAACGGGGACTTAGAATTTTTTCGCTCGGGCTCCGGAGCGACACGAACGGGGACTTAGAATTTTTTCGCTCGGGCTCCGGAGCGACACGATCGCTCCGTTATTCTACGTTCTCTCGGTCCACGGGCATCAGAGAGCAAAACAGCCTAATAGTTTTAGAGTGCCTCAACGATCAGGAATATGGATCTAACATTCTCGTTTCGAACCGACGACTTTCGGTTCCGGAGCGACACGAACGCTCCATGATTCTCGATTATCTCGACACAGGTAAGAGACAGAGGAGAACAAGTGTATGGTTTTAGAGAGCCACGAGCACCAGGAATAAGGATCTACCGTTGTCATTTCGTTCCGTCGACATTCGGTTCCGGATCGACACGAACGGGGACTTAGAATTTTTTCGCTCGGGCTCCGGAGCGACACGATCGCTCCGTTATTCTACGTTCTCTCGGTCCACGGGCATCAGAGAGCAAAACAGCCTAATAGTTTTAGAGTGCCTCAACGATCAGGAATATGGATCTAACGTTCTCGTTTCGAACCGACGACTTTCGGTTCCGGAGCGACACGAACGCTCCATGATTCTCGATTATCTCGACACAGGTAAGAGACAGAGGAGAACAAGTGTATGGTTTTAGAGAGCCACGAGCACCAGGAATAAGGATCTACCGTTGTCATTTCGTTCCGTCAACATTCGGTTCCGGAGCGACACGAACGGGGACTTAGAATTTTTTCGCTCGGGCTCCGGAGCGACACGAACGGGGACTTAGAATTTTTTCGCTCGGGCTCCGGAGCGACACGATCGCTCCGTTATTCTACGTTCTCTCGGTCCACGGGCATCAGAGAGCAAAACAGCCTAATAGTTTTAGAGTGCCTCAACGATCAGGAATATGGATCTAACGTTCTCGCTTCGAACCGACGACTTTCGGTTCCGGAGCCACACGAACGCTCCATGATTCTCGATTATCTCGACACAGGTAAGAGACAGAGGAGAACAAGTGTATGGTTTTAGAGAGCCACGAGCACCAGGAATAAGGATCTACCGTTGTCATTTCGTTCCGTCGACATTCGGTTCCGGAGCGACACGAACGGGGACTTAGAATTTTTTCGCTCGGGCTCCGGAGCGACACGATCGCTCCGTTATTCTACGTTCTCTCGGTCCACGGGCATCAGAGAGCAAAACAGCCTAATAGTTTTAGAGTGCCTCAACGATCAGGAATATGGATCTAACGTTCTCGTTTCGAACCGACGACTTTCGGTTCCGGAGCGACACGAACGCTCCATGATTCTCGATTATCTCGACACAGGTAAGAGACAGAGGAGAACAAGTGTATGGTTTTAGAGAGCCACGAGCACCAGGAATAAGGATCTACCGTTGTCATTTCGTTCCGTCAACATTCGGTTCCGGAGCGACACGAACGGGGACTTAGAATTTTTTCGCTCGGGCTCCGGAGCGACACGATCGCTCCGTTATTCTACGTTCTCTCGGTCCACGGGCATCAGAGAGCAAAACAGCCTAATAGTTTTAGAGTGCCTCAACGATCAGGAATATGGATCTAACGTTCTCGCTTCGAACCGACGACTTTCGGTTCCGGAGCCACACGAACGCTCCATGATTCTCGATTATCTCGACACAGGTAAGAGACAGAGGAGAACAAGTGTATGGTTTTAGAGAGCCACGAGCACCAGGAATAAGGATCTACCGTTGTCATTTCGTTCCGTCGACATTCGGTTCCGGAGCGACACGAACGGGGACTTAGAATTTTTTCGCTCGGGCTCCGGAGCGACACGAACGGGGACTTAGAATTTTTTCGCTCGGGCTCCGGAGCGACACGATCGCTCCGTTATTCTACGTTCTCTCGGTCCACGGGCATCAGAGAGCAAAACAGCCTAATAGTTTTAGAGTGCCTCAACGATCAGGAATATGGATCTAACATTCTCGTTTCGAACCGACGACTTTCGGTTCCGGAGCGACACGAACGCTCCATGATTCTCGATTATCTCGACACAGGTAAGAGACAGAGGAGAACAAGTGTATGGTTTTAGAGAGCCACGAGCACCAGGAATAAGGATCTACCGTTGTCATTTCGTTCCGTCGACATTCGGTTCCGGAGCGACACGAACGGGGACTTAGAATTTTTTCGCTCGGGCTCCGGAGCGACACGATCGCTCCGTTATTCTACGTTCTCTCGGTCCACGGGCATCAGAGAGCAAAACAGCCTAATAGTTTTAGAGTGCCTCAACGATCAGGAATATGGATCTAACGTTCTCGTTTCGAACCGACGACTTTCGGTTCCGGAGCGACACGAACGCTCCATGATTCTCGATTATCTCGACACAGGTAAGAGACAGAGGAGAACAAGTGTATGGTTTTAGAGAGCCACGAGCACCAGGAATAAGGATCTACCGTTGTCATTTCGTTCCGTCGACATTCGGTTCCGGAGCGACACGAACGGGGACTTAGAATTTTTTCGCTCGGGCTCCGGAGCGACACGATCGCTCCGTTATTCTACGTTCTCTCGGTCCACGGGCATCAGAGAGCAAAACAGCCTAATAGTTTTAGAGTGCCTCAACGATCAGGAATATGGATCTAACGTTCTCGTTTCGAACCGACGACTTTCGGTTCCGGAGCGACACGAACGCTCCATGATTCTCGATTATCTCGACACAGGTAAGAGACAGAGGAGAACAAGTGTATGGTTTTAGAGAGCCACGAGCACCAGGAATAAGGATCTACCGTTGTCATTTCGTTCCGTCGACATTCGGTTCCGGAGCGACACGAACGGGGACTTAGAATTTTTTCGCTCGGGCTCCGGAGCGACACGATCGCTCCGTTATTCTACGTTCTCTCGGTCCACGGGCATCAGAGAGCAAAACAGCCTAATAGTTTTAGAGTGCCTCAACGATCAGGAATATGGATCTAACGTTCTCGTTTCGAACCGACGACTTTCGGTTCCGGAGCGACACGAACGCTCCATGATTCTCGATTATCTCGACACAGGTAAGAGACAGAGGAGAACAAGTGTATGGTTTTAGAGAGCCACGAGCACCAGGAATAAGGATCTACCGTTGTCATTTCGTTCCGTCAACATTCGGTTCCGGAGCGACACGAACGGGGACTTAGAATTTTTTCGCTCGGGCTCCGGAGCGACACGATCGCTCCGTTATTCTACGTTCTCTCGGTCCACGGGCATCAGAGAGCAAAACAGCCTAATAGTTTTAGAGTGCCTCAACGATCAGGAATATGGATCTAACGTTCTCGTTTCGAACCGACGACTTTCGGTTCCGGAGCGACACGAACGCTCCATGATTCTCGATTATCTCGACACAGGTAAGAGACAGAGGAGAACAAGTGTATGGTTTTAGAGAGCCACGAGCACCAGGAATAAGGATCTACCGTTGTCATTTCGTTCCGTCAACATTCGGTTCCGGAGCGACACGAACGGGGACTTAGAATTTTTTCGCTCGGGCTCCGGAGCGACACGATCGCTCCGTTATTCTACGTTCTCTCGGTCCACGGGCATCAGAGAGCAAAACAGCCTAATAGTTTTAGAGTGCCTCAACGATCAGGAATATGGATCTAACGTTCTCGCTTCGAACCGACGACTTTCGGTTCCGGAGCCACACGAACGCTCCATGATTCTCGATTATCTCGACACAGGTAAGAGACAGAGGAGAACAAGTGTATGGTTTTAGAGAGCCACGAGCACCAGGAATAAGGATCTACCGTTGTCATTTCGTTCCGTCGACATTCGGTTCCGGAGCGACACGAACGGGGACTTAGAATTTTTTCGCTCGGGCTCCGGAGCGACACGTTCGCTCCGTTATTCTACGTTCTCTCGGTCCACGGGCATCAGAGAGCAAAACAGCCTAATAGTTTTAGAGTGCCTCAACGATCAGGAATATGGATCTAACGTTCTCGCTTCGAACCGACGACTTTCGGTTCCGGAGCCACACGAACGCTCCATGATTCTCGATTATCTCGACACAGGTAAGAGACAGAGGAGAACAAGTGTATGGTTTTAGAGAGCCACGAGCACCAGGAATAAGGATCTACCGTTGTCATTTCGTTCCGTCGACATTCGGTTCCGGAGCGACACGAACGGGGACTTAGAATTTTTTCGCTCGGGCTCCGGAGCGACACGATCGCTCCGTTATTCTACGTTCTCTCGGTCCACGGGCATCAGAGAGCAAAACAGCCTAATAGTTTTAGAGTGCCTCAACGATCAGGAATATGGATCTAACGTTCTCGTTTCGAACCGACGACTTTCGGTTCCGGAGCGACACGAACGCTCCATGATTCTCGATTATCTCGACACAGGTAAGAGACAGAGGAGAACAAGTGTATGGTTTTAGAGAGCCACGAGCACCAGGAATAAGGATCTACCGTTGTCATTTCGTTCCGTCGACATTCGGTTCCGGAGCGACACGAACGGGGACTTAGAATTTTTTCGCTCGGGCTCCGGAGCGACACGAACGGGGACTTAGAATTTTTTCGCTCGGGCTCCGGAGCGACACGATCGCTCCGTTATTCTACGTTCTCTCGGTCCACGGGCATCAGAGAGCAAAACAGCCTAATAGTTTTAGAGTGCCTCAACGATCAGGAATATGGATCTAACGTTCTCGTTTCGAACCGACGACTTTCGGTTCCGGAGCGACACGAACGCTCCATGATTCTCGATTATCTCGACACAGGTAAGAGACAGAGGAGAACAAGTGTATGGTTTTAGAGAGCCACGAGCACCAGGAATAAGGATCTACCGTTGTCATTTCGTTCCGTCAACATTCGGTTCCGGAGCGACACGAACGGGGACTTAGAATTTTTTCGCTCGGGCTCCGGAGCGACACGAACGGGGACTTAGAATTTTTTCGCTCGGGCTCCGGAGCGACACGATCGCTCCGTTATTCTACGTTCTCTCGGTCCACGGGCATCAGAGAGCAAAACAGCCTAATAGTTTTAGAGTGCCTCAACGATCAGGAATATGGATCTAACGTTCTCGCTTCGAACCGACGACTTTCGGTTCCGGAGCCACACGAACGCTCCATGATTCTCGATTATCTCGACACAGGTAAGAGACAGAGGAGAACAAGTGTATGGTTTTAGAGAGCCACGAGCACCAGGAATAAGGATCTACCGTTGTCATTTCGTTCCGTCGACATTCGGTTCCGGAGCGACACGAACGGGGACTTAGAATTTTTTCGCTCGGGCTCCGGAGCGACACGATCGCTCCGTTATTCTACGTTCTCTCGGTCCACGGGCATCAGAGAGCAAAACAGCCTAATAGTTTTAGAGTGCCTCAACGATCAGGAATATGGATCTAACGTTCTCGCTTCGAACCGACGACTTTCGGTTCCGGAGCCACACGAACACTCCATGATTCTCGATTATCTCGACACAGGTAAGAGACAGAGGAGAACAAGTGTATGGTTTTAGAGAGCCACGAGCACCAGGAATAAGGATCTACCGTTGTCATTTCGTTCCGTCGACATTCGGTTCCGGAGCGACACGAACGGGGACTTAGAATTTTTTCGCTCGGGCTCCGGAGCGACACGAACGGGGACTTAGAATTTTTTCGCTCGGGCTCCGGAGCGACACGATCGCTCCGTTATTCTACGTTCTCTCGGTCCACGGGCATCAGAGAGCAAAACAGCCTAATAGTTTTAGAGTGCCTCAACGATCAGGAATATGGATCTAACGTTCTCGTTTCGAACCGACGACTTTCGGTTCCGGAGCGACACGAACGCTCCATGATTCTCGATTATCTCGACACAGGTAAGAGACAGAGGAGAACAAGTGTATGGTTTTAGAGAGCCACGAGCACCAGGAATAAGGATCTACCGTTGTCATTTCGTTCCGTCGACATTCGGTTCCGGAGCGACACGAACGGGGACTTAGAATTTTTTCGCTCGGGCTCCGGAGGAGACACGAACGGGGACTTAGAATTTTTTCGCTCGGGCTCCGCAGCGACACGATCGCTCCGTTATTCTACGTTCTCTCGGTCCACGGGCATCAGAGAGCAAAACAGCCTAATAGTTTTAGAGTGCCTCAACGATCAGGAATATGGATCTAACGTTCTCGTTTCGAACCGACGACTTTCGGTTCCGGAGCGACACGAACGCTCCATGATTCTCGATTATCTCGACACAGGTAAGAGACAGAGGAGAACAAGTGTATGGTTTTAGAGAGCCACGAGCACCAGGAATAAGGATCTACCGTTGTCATTTCGTTCCGTCGACATTCGGTTCCGGAGCGACACGAACGGGGACTTAGAATTTTTTCGCTCGGGCTCCGGAGCGACACGAACGGGGACTTAGAATTTTTTCGCTCGGGCTCCGGAGCGACACGATCGCTCCGTTATTCTACGTTCTCTCGGTCCACGGGCATCAGAGAGCAAAACAGCCTAATAGTTTTAGAGTGCCTCAACGATCAGGAATATGGATCTAACGTTCTCGTTTCGAACCGACGACTTTCGGTTCCGGAGCCACACGAACGCTCCATGATTCTCGATTATCTCGACACAGGTAAGAGACAGAGGAGAACAAGTGTATGGTTTTAGAGAGCCACGAGCACCAGGAATAAGGATCTACCGTTGTCATTTCGTTCCGTCGACATTCGGTTCCGGAGCGACACGAACGGGGACTTAGAATTTTTTCGCTCGGGCTCCGGAGCGACACGATCGCTCCGTTATTCTACGTTCTCTCGGTCCACGGGCATCAGAGAGCAAAACAGCCTAATAGTTTTAGAGTGCCTCAACGATCAGGAATATGGATCTAACGTTCTCGCTTCGAACCGACGACTTTCGGTTCCGGAGCCACACGAACGCTCCATGATTCTCGATTATCTCGACACAGGTAAGAGACAGAGGAGAACAAGTGTATGGTTTTAGAGAGCCACGAGCACCAGGAATAAGGATCTACCGTTGTCATTTCGTTCCGTCGACATTCGGTTCCGGAGCGACACGAACGGGGACTTAGAATTTTTTCGCTCGGGCTCCGGAGCGACACGATCGCTCCGTTATTCTACGTTCTCTCGGTCCACGGGCATCAGAGAGCAAAACAGCCTAATAGTTTTAGAGTGCCTCAACGATCAGGAATATGGATCTAACGTTCTCGTTTCGAACCGACGACTTTCGGTTCCGGAGCGACACGAACGCTCCATGATTCTCGATTATCTCGACACAGGTAAGAGACAGAGGAGAACAAGTGTATGGTTTTAGAGAGCCACGAGCACCAGGAATAAGGATCTACCGTTGTCATTTCGTTCCGTCGACATTCGGTTCCGGAGCGACACGAACGGGGACTTAGAATTTTTTCGCTCGGGCTCCGGAGCGACACGTTCGCTCCGTTATTCTACGTTCTCTCGGTCCACGGGCATCAGAGAGCAAAACAGCCTAATAGTTTTAGAGTGCCTCAACGATCAGGAATATGGATCTAACGTTCTCGCTTCGAACCGACGACTTTCGGTTCCGGAGCCACACGAACGCTCCATGATTCTCGATTATCTCGACACAGGTAAGAGACAGAGGAGAACAAGTGTATGGTTTTAGAGAGCCACGAGCACCAGGAATAAGGATCTACCGTTGTCATTTCGTTCCGTCGACATTCGGTTCCGGAGCGACACGAACGGGGACTTAGAATTTTTTCGCTCGGGCTCCGGAGCGACACGATCGCTCCGTTATTCTACGTTCTCTCGGTCCACGGGCATCAGAGAGCAAAACAGCCTAATAGTTTTAGAGTGCCTCAACGATCAGGAATATGGATCTAACGTTCTCGTTTCGAACCGACGACTTTCGGTTCCGGAGCGACACGAACGCTCCATGATTCTCGATTATCTCGACACAGGTAAGAGACAGAGGAGAACAAGTGTATGGTTTTAGAGAGCCACGAGCACCAGGAATAAGGATCTACCGTTGTCATTTCGTTCCGTCGACATTCGGTTCCGGAGCGACACGAACGGGGACTTAGAATTTTTTCGCTCGGGCTCCGGAGCGACACGAACGAGGACTTAGAATTTTTTCGCTCGGGCTCCGGAGCGACACGATCGCTCCGTTATTCTACGTTCTCTCGGTCCACGGGCATCAGAGAGCAAAACAGCCTAATAGTTTTAGAGTGCCTCAACGATCAGGAATATGGATCTAACGTTCTCGTTTCGAACCGACGACTTTCGGTTCCGGAGCGACACGAACGCTCCATGATTCTCGATTATCTCGACACAGGTAAGAGACAGAGGAGAACAAGTGTATGGTTTTAGAGAGCCACGAGCACCAGGAATAAGGATCTACCGTTGTCATTTCGTTCCGTCAACATTCGGTTCCGGAGCGACACGAACGGGGACTTAGAATTTTTTCGCTCGGGCTCCGGAGCGACACGAACGGGGACTTAGAATTTTTTCGCTCGGGCTCCGGAGCGACACGATCGCTCCGTTATTCTACGTTCTCTCGGTCCACGGGCATCAGAGAGCAAAACAGCCTAATAGTTTTAGAGTGCCTCAACGATCAGGAATATGGATCTAACGTTCTCGCTTCGAACCGACGACTTTCGGTTCCGGAGCCACACGAACGCTCCATGATTCTCGATTATCTCGACACAGGTAAGAGACAGAGGAGAACAAGTGTATGGTTTTAGAGAGCCACGAGCACCAGGAATAAGGATCTACCGTTGTCATTTCGTTCCGTCGACATTCGGTTCCGGAGCGACACGAACGGGGACTTAGAATTTTTTCGCTCGGGCTCCGGAGCGACACGATCGCTCCGTTATTCTACGTTCTCTCGGTCCACGGGCATCAGAGAGCAAAACAGCCTAATAGTTTTAGAGTGCCTCAACGATCAGGAATATGGATCTAACGTTCTCGCTTCGAACCGACGACTTTCGGTTCCGGAGCCACACGAACACTCCATGATTCTCGATTATCTCGACACAGGTAAGAGACAGAGGAGAACAAGTGTATGGTTTTAGAGAGCCACGAGCACCAGGAATAAGGATCTACCGTTGTCATTTCGTTCCGTCGACATTCGGTTCCGGAGCGACACGAACGGGGACTTAGAATTTTTTCGCTCGGGCTCCGGAGCGACACGAACGGGGACTTAGAATTTTTTCGCTCGGGCTCCGGAGCGACACGATCGCTCCGTTATTCTACGTTCTCTCGGTCCACGGGCATCAGAGAGCAAAACAGCCTAATAGTTTTAGAGTGCCTCAACGATCAGGAATATGGATCTAACGTTCTCGTTTCGAACCGACGACTTTCGGTTCCGGAGCGACACGAACGCTCCATGATTCTCGATTATCTCGACACAGGTAAGAGACAGAGGAGAACAAGTGTATGGTTTTAGAGAGCCACGAGCACCAGGAATAAGGATCTACCGTTGTCATTTCGTTCCGTCGACATTCGGTTCCGGAGCGACACGAACGGGGACTTAGAATTTTTTCGCTCGGGCTCCGGAGGAGACACGAACGGGGACTTAGAATTTTTTCGCTCGGGCTCCGCAGCGACACGATCGCTCCGTTATTCTACGTTCTCTCGGTCCACGGGCATCAGAGAGCAAAACAGCCTAATAGTTTTAGAGTGCCTCAACGATCAGGAATATGGATCTAACGTTCTCGTTTCGAACCGACGACTTTCGGTTCCGGAGCGACACGAACGCTCCATGATTCTCGATTATCTCGACACAGGTAAGAGACAGAGGAGAACAAGTGTATGGTTTTAGAGAGCCACGAGCACCAGGAATAAGGATCTACCGTTGTCATTTCGTTCCGTCGACATTCGGTTCCGGAGCGACACGAACGGGGACTTAGAATTTTTTCGCTCGGGCTCCGGAGCGACACGAACGGGGACTTAGAATTTTTTCGCTCGGGCTCCGGAGCGACACGATCGCTCCGTTATTCTACGTTCTCTCGGTCCACGGGCATCAGAGAGCAAAACAGCCTAATAGTTTTAGAGTGCCTCAACGATCAGGAATATGGATCTAACGTTCTCGTTTCGAACCGACGACTTTCGGTTCCGGAGCCACACGAACGCTCCATGATTCTCGATTATCTCGACACAGGTAAGAGACAGAGGAGAACAAGTGTATGGTTTTAGAGAGCCACGAGCACCAGGAATAAGGATCTACCGTTGTCATTTCGTTCCGTCGACATTCGGTTCCGGAGCGACACGAACGGGGACTTAGAATTTTTTCGCTCGGGCTCCGGAGCGACACGATCGCTCCGTTATTCTACGTTCTCTCGGTCCACGGGCATCAGAGAGCAAAACAGCCTAATAGTTTTAGAGTGCCTCAACGATCAGGAATATGGATCTAACGTTCTCGCTTCGAACCGACGACTTTCGGTTCCGGAGCCACACGAACGCTCCATGATTCTCGATTATCTCGACACAGGTAAGAGACAGAGGAGAACAAGTGTATGGTTTTAGAGAGCCACGAGCACCAGGAATAAGGATCTACCGTTGTCATTTCGTTCCGTCGACATTCGGTTCCGGAGCGACACGAACGGGGACTTAGAATTTTTTCGCTCGGGCTCCGGAGCGACACGATCGCTCCGTTATTCTACGTTCTCTCGGTCCACGGGCATCAGAGAGCAAAACAGCCTAATAGTTTTAGAGTGCCTCAACGATCAGGAATATGGATCTAACGTTCTCGTTTCGAACCGACGACTTTCGGTTCCGGAGCGACACGAACGCTCCATGATTCTCGATTATCTCGACACAGGTAAGAGACAGAGGAGAACAAGTGTATGGTTTTAGAGAGCCACGAGCACCAGGAATAAGGATCTACCGTTGTCATTTCGTTCCGTCGACATTCGGTTCCGGAGCGACACGAACGGGGACTTAGAATTTTTTCGCTCGGGCTCCGGAGGAGACACGAACGGGGACTTAGAATTTTTTCGCTCGGGCTCCGGAGCGACACGATCGCTCCGTTATTCTACGTTCTCTCGGTCCACGGGCATCAGAGAGCAAAACAGCCTAATAGTTTTAGAGTGCCTCAACGATCAGGAATATGGATCTAACGTTCTCGTTTCGAACCGACGACTTTCGGTTCCGGAGCGACACGAACGCTCCATGATTCTCGATTATCTCGACACAGGTAAGAGACAGAGGAGAACAAGTGTATGGTTTTAGAGAGCCACGAGCACCAGGAATAAGGATCTACCGTTGTCATTTCGTTCCGTCGACATTCGGTTCCGGAGCGACACGAACGGGGACTTAGAATTTTTTCGCTCGGGCTCCGGAGCGACACGAACGGGGACTTAGAATTTTTTCGCTCGGGCTCCGGAGCGACACGATCGCTCCGTTATTCTACGTTCTCTCGGTCCACGGGCATCAGAGAGCAAAACAGCCTAATAGTTTTAGAGTGCCTCAACGATCAGGAATATGGATCTAACGTTCTCGTTTCGAACCGACGACTTTCGGTTCCGGAGCGACACGAACGCTCCATGATTCTCGATTATCTCGACACAGGTAAGAGACAGAGGAGAACAAGTGTATGGTTTTAGAGAGCCACGAGCACCAGGAATAAGGATCTACCGTTGTCATTTCGTTCCGTCGACATTCGGTTCCGGAGCGACACGAACGGGGACTTAGAATTTTTTCGCTCGGGCTCCGGAGCGACACGAACGGGGACTTAGAATTTTTTCGCTCGGGCTCCGGAGCGACACGATCGCTCCGTTATTCTACGTTCTCTCGGTCCACGGGCATCAGAGAGCAAAACAGCCTAATAGTTTTAGAGTGCCTCAACGATCAGGAATATGGATCTAACGTTCTCGTTTCGAACCGACGACTTTCGGTTCCGGAGCGACACGAACGCTCCATGATTCTCGATTATCTCGACACAGGTAAGAGACAGAGGAGAACAAGTGTATGGTTTTAGAGAGCCACGAGCACCAGGAATAAGGATCTACCGTTGTCATTTCGTTCCGTCGACATTCGGTTCCGGAGCGACACGAACGGGGACTTAGAATTTTTTCGCTCGGGCTCCGGAGCGACACGAACGGGGACTTAGAATTTTTTCGCTCGGGCTCCGGAGCGACACGATCGCTCCGTTATTCTACGTTCTCTCGGTCCACGGGCATCAGAGAGCAAAACAGCCTAATAGTTTTAGAGTGCCTCAACGATCAGGAATATGGATCTAACGTTCTCGTTTCGAACCGACGACTTTCGGTTCCGGAGCGACACGAACGCTCCATGATTCTCGATTATCTCGACACAGGTAAGAGACAGAGGAGAACAAGTGTATGGTTTTAGAGAGCCACGAGCACCAGGAATAAGGATCTACCGTTGTCATTTCGTTCCGTCGACATTCGGTTCCGGAGCGACACGAACGGGGACTTAGAATTTTTTCGCTTGGGCTCCGGAGCGACACGAACGGGGACTTAGAATTTTTTCGCTCGGGCTCCGGAGCGACACGATCGCTCCGTTATTCTACGTTCTCTCGGTCCACGGGCATCAGAGAGCAAAACAGCCTAATAGTTTTAGAGTGCCTCAACGATCAGGAATATGGATCTAACGTTCTCGTTTCGAACCGACGACTTTCGGTTCCGGAGCGACACGAACGCTCCATGATTCTCGATTATCTCGACACAGGTAAGAGACAGAGGAGAACAAGTGTATGGTTTTAGAGAGCCACGAGCACCAGGAATAAGGATCTACCGTTGTCATTTCGTTCCGTCGACATTCGGTTCCGGAGCGACACGAACGGGGACTTAGAATTTTTTCGCTCGGGCTCCGGAGCGACACGAACGGGGACTTAGAATTTTTTCGCTCGGGCTGCGGAGCGACACGATCGCTCCGTTATTCTACGTTCTCTCGGTCCACGGGCATCAGAGAGCAAAACAGCCTAATAGTTTTAGAGTGCCTCAACGATCAGGAATATGGATCTAACGTTCTCGTTTCGAACCGACGACTTTCGGTTCCGGAGCGACACGAACGCTCCATGATTCTCGATTATCTCGACACAGGTAAGAGACAGAGGAGAACAAGTGTATGGTTTTAGAGAGCCACGAGCACCAGGAATAAGGATCTACCGTTGTCATTTCGTTCCGTCGACATTCGGTTCCGGAGCGACACGAACGGGGACTTAGAATTTTTTCGCTCGGGCTCCGGAGCGACACGATCGCTCCGTTATTCTACGTTCTCTCGGTCCACGGGCATCAGAGAGCAAAACAGCCTAATAGTTTTAGAGTGCCTCAACGATCAGGAATATGGATCTAACGTTCTCGTTTCGAACCGACGACTTTCGGTTCCGGAGCGACACGAACGCTCCATGATTCTCGATTATCTCGACACAGGTAAGAGACAGAGGAGAACAAGTGTATGGTTTTAGAGAGCCACGAGCACCAGGAATAAGGATCTACCGTTGTCATTTCGTTCCGTCAACATTCGGTTCCGGAGCGACACGAACGGGGACTTAGAATTTTTTCGCTCGGGCTCCGGAGCGACACGAACGGGGACTTAGAATTTTTTCGCTCGGGCTCCGGAGCGACACGATCGCTCCGTTATTCTACGTTCTCTCGGTCCACGGGCATCAGAGAGCAAAACAGCCTAATAGTTTTAGAGTGCCTCAACGATCAGGAATATGGATCTAACGTTCTCGTTTCGAACCGACGACTTTCGGTTCCGGAGCGACACGAACGCTCCATGATTCTCGATTATCTCGACACAGGTAAGAGACAGAGGAGAACAAGTGTATGGTTTTAGAGAGCCACGAGCACCAGGAATAAGGATCTACCGTTGTCATTTCGTTCCGTCGACATTCGGTTCCGGAGCGACACGAACGGGGACTTAGAATTTTTTCGCTCGGGCTCCGGAGCGACACGAACGGGGACTTAGAATTTTTTCGCTCGGGCTCCGGAGCGACACGATCGCTCCGTTATTCTACGTTCTCTCGGTCCACGGGCATCAGAGAGCAAAACAGCCTAATAGTTTTAGAGTGCCTCAACGATCAGGAATATGGATCTAACGTTCTCGTTTCGAACCGACGACTTTCGGTTCCGGAGCCACACGAACGCTCCATGATTCTCGATTATCTCGACACAGGTAAGAGACAGAGGAGAACAAGTGTATGGTTTTAGAGAGCCACGAGCACCAGGAATAAGGATCTACCGTTGTCATTTCGTTCCGTCGACATTCGGTTCCGGAGCGACACGAACGGGGACTTAGAATTTTTTCGCTCGGGCTCCGGAGCGACACGATCGCTCCGTTATTCTACGTTCTCTCGGTCCACGGGCATCAGAGAGCAAAACAGCCTAATAGTTTTAGAGTGCCTCAACGATCAGGAATATGGATCTAACGTTCTCGCTTCGAACCGACGACTTTCGGTTCCGGAGCCACACGAACGCTCCATGATTCTCGATTATCTCGACACAGGTAAGAGACAGAGGAGAACAAGTGTATGGTTTTAGAGAGCCACGAGCACCAGGAATAAGGATCTACCGTTGTCATTTCGTTCCGTCGACATTCGGTTCCGGAGCGACACGAACGGGGACTTAGAATTTTTTCGCTCGGGCTCCGGAGCGACACGATCGCTCCGTTATTCTACGTTCTCTCGGTCCACGGGCATCGGAGAGCAAAACAGCCTAATAGTTTTAGAGTGCCTCAACGATCAGGAATATGGATCTAACGTTCTCGTTTCGAACCGACGACTTTCGGTTCCGGAGCGACACGAACGCTCCATGATTCTCGATTATCTCGACACAGGTAAGAGACAGAGGAGAACAAGTGTATGGTTTTAGAGAGCCACGAGCACCAGGAATAAGGATCTACCGTTGTCATTTCGTTCCGTCGACATTCGGTTCCGGAGCGACACGAACGGGGACTTAGAATTTTTTCGCTCGGGCTCCGGAGCGACACGAACGGGGACTTAGAATTTTTTCGCTCGGGCTCCGGAGCGACACGATCGCTCCGTTATTCTACGTTCTCTCGGTCCACGGGCATCAGAGAGCAAAACAGCCTAATAGTTTTAGAGTGCCTCAACGATCAGGAATATGGATCTAACGTTCTCGTTTCGAACCGACGACTTTCGGTTCCGGAGCGACTCGAACGCTCCATGATTCTCGATTATCTCGACACAGGTAAGAGACAGAGGAGAACAAGTGTATGGTTTTAGAGAGCCACGAGCACCAGGAATAAGGATCTACCGTTGTCATTTCGTTCCGTCGACATTCGGTTCCGGAGCGACACGAACGGGGACTTAGAATTTTTTCGCTCGGGCTCCGGAGCGACACGATCGCTCCGTTATTCTACGTTCTCTCGGTCCACGGGCATCGGAGAGCAAAACAGCCTAATAGTTTTAGAGTGCCTCAACGATCAGGAATATGGATCTAACGTTCTCGTTTCGAACCGACGACTTTCGGTTCCGGAGCGACACGAACGCTCCATGATTCTCGATTATCTCGACACAGGTAAGAGACAGAGGAGAACAAGTGTATGGTTTTAGAGAGCCACGAGCACCAGGAATAAGGATCTACCGTTGTCATTTCGTTCCGTCGACATTCGGTTCCGGAGCGACACGAACGGGGACTTAGAATTTTTTCGCTCGGGCTCCGGAGCGACACGAACGGGGACTTAGAATTTTTTCGCTCGGGCTCCGGAGCGACACGATCGCTCCGTTATTCTACGTTCTCTCGGTCCACGGGCATCAGAGAGCAAAACAGCCTAATAGTTTTAGAGTGCCTCAACGATCAGGAATATGGATCTAACGTTCTCGTTTCGAACCGACGACTTTCGGTTCCGGAGCGACTCGAACGCTCCATGATTCTCGATTATCTCGACACAGGTAAGAGACAGAGGAGAACAAGTGTATGGTTTTAGAGAGCCACGAGCACCAGGAATAAGGATCTACCGTTGTCATTTCGTTCCGTCGACATTCGGTTCCGGAGCGACACGAACGGGGACTTAGAATTTTTTCGCTCGGGCTCCGGAGCGACACGATCGCTCCGTTATTCTACGTTCTCTCGGTCCACGGGCATCAGAGAGCAAAACAGCCTAATAGTTTTAGAGTGCCTCAACGATCAGGAATATGGATCTAACGTTCTCGTTTCGAACCGACGACGTTCGGTTCCGGAGCGACACGAACGCTCCATGATTCTCGATTATCTCGACACAGGTAAGAGACAGAGGAGAACAAGTGTATGGTTTTAGAGAGCCACGAGCACCAGGAATAAGGATCTACCGTTGTCATTTCGTTCCGTCGACATTCGGTTCCGGAGCGACACGAACGTTGACTTAGAATTCTTTCGCTCGGGCTCCGGAGCGACACGAACGGGGACTTAGAATTTTTTCGCTCGGGCTCCGGAGCGACACGAACGGGGACTTAGAATTTTTTCGCTCGGGCTCCGGAGCGACACGATCGCTCCGTTATTCTACGTTCTCTCGGTCCACGGGCATCAGAGAGCAAAACAGCCTAATAGTTTTAGAGTGCCTCAACGATCAGGAATATGGATCTAACGTTCTCGTTTCGAACCGACGACTTTCGGTTCCGGAGCGACACGAACGCTCCATGATTCTCGATTATCTCGACACAGGTAAGAGACAGAGGAGAACAAGTGTATGGTTTTAGAGAGCCACGAGCACCATGAATAAGGATCTACCGTTGTCATTTCGTTCCGTCGACATTCGGTTCCGGAGCGACACGAACGGGGACTTAGAATTTTTTCGCTCGCGCTCCGGAGCGACACGATCGCTCCGTTATTCTACGTTGTCTCGGTCCACGGGCATCAGAGAGCAAAACAGCCTAATAGTTTTAGAGTGCCTCAACGATCAGGAATATGGATCTAACGTTCTCGTTTCGAACCGACGACTTTCGGTTCCGGAGCGACACGAACGCTCCATCATTCTCGATTATCTCGACACAGGTAAGAGACAGAGGAGAACAAGTGTATGGTTTTAGAGAGCCACGAGCACCAGGAATAAGGATCTACCGTTGTCATTTCGTTCCGTCGACATTCGGTTCCGGAGCGACACGAACGTTGACTTAGAATTCTTTCGCTCGGGCTCCGGAGCGACACGAACGGGGACTTAGAATTTTTTCGCTCGGGCTCCGGAGCGACACGAACGGGGACTTAGAATTTTTTCGCTCGGGCTCCGGAGCGACACGAACGGGGACTTAGAATTTTTTCGCTCGGGCTCCTGAGCGACACGATCGCTCCGTTATTCTACGCTCTCTCGGTCCACGGGCATCAGAGAGTAAAACAGCCTAATAGGTTTAGAGTGCCTCAACGATCAGGAATATGGATCTAACGTTCTCGTTTCGAACCGACGACTTTCGGTTCCGGAGCGACACGAACGCTCCATGATTCTCGATTATCTCGACACAGGTAAGAGACAGAGGAGAACAAGTGTATGGTTTTAGAGAGCCACGAGCACCAGGAATAAGGATCTACCGTTGTCATTTCGTTCCGTCGACATTCGGTTCCGGAGCGACACGAACGGGGACTTAGAATTTTTTCGCTCGGGCTCCGGAGCGACACGAACGGGGACTTAGAATTTTTTCGCTCGGGCTCCGGAGCGACACGATCGCTCCGTTATTCTACGTTCTCTCGGTCCACGGGCATCAGAGAGCAAAACAGCCTAATAGTTTTAGAGTGCCTCAACGATCAGGAATATGGATCTAACGTTCTCGTTTCGAACCGACGACTTTCGGTTCCGGAGCGACACGAACGCTCCATGATTCTCGATTATCTCGACACAGGTAAGAGACAGAGGAGAACAAGTGTATGGTTTTAGAGAGCCACGAGCACCAGGAATAAGGATCTACCGTTGTCATTTCGTTCCGTCGACATTCGGTTCCGGAGCGACACGAACGTTGACTTAGAATTTTTTCGCTCGGGCTCCGGAGCGACACGAACGGGGACTTAGAATTTTTTCGCTCGGGCTCCGGAGCGACACGATCGCTCCGTTATTCTACGTTCTCTCGGTCCACGGGCATCAGAGAGCAAAACAGCCTAATAGTTTTAGAGTGCCTCAACGATCAGGAATATGGATCTAACGTTCTCGTTTCGAACCGACGACTTTCGGTTCCGGAGCGACACGAACGCTCCATGATTCTCGATTATCTCGACACAGGTAAGAGACAGAGGAGAACAAGTGTATGGTTTTAGAGAGCCACGAGCACCAGGAATAAGGATCTACCGTTGTCATTTCGTTCCGTCGACATTCGGTTCCGGAGCGACACGAACGTTGACTTAGAATTCTTTCGCTCGGGCTCCGGAGCGACACGAACGGGGACTTAGAATTTTTTCGCTCGGGCTCCGGAGCGACACGAACGGGGACTTAGAATTTTTTCGCTCGGGCTCCGGAGCGACACGATCGCTCCGTTATTCTACGTTCTCTCGGTCCACGGGCATCAGAGAGCAAAACAGCCTAATAGTTTTAGAGTGCCTCAACGATCAGGAATATGGATCTAACGTTCTCGTTTCGAACCGACGACTTTCGGTTCCGGAGCGACACGAACGCTCCATGATTGTCGATTATCTCGACACAGGTAAGAGACAGAGGAGAACAAGTGTATGGTTTTAGAGAGCCACGAGCACCAGGAATAAGGATCTACCGTTGTCATTTCGTTCCGTCGACATTCGGTTCCGGAGCGACACGAACGGGGACTTAGAATTTTTTCGCTCGGGCTCCGGAGCGACACGATCGCTCCGTTATTCTACGTTGTCTCGGTCCACGGGCATCAGAGAGCAAAACAGCCTAATAGTTTTAGAGTGCCTCAACGATCAGGAATATGGATCTAACGTTCTCGTTTCGAACCGACGACTTTCGGTTCCGGAGCGACACGAACGCTCCATGATTCTCGATTATCTCGACACAGGTAAGAGACAGAGGAGAACAAGTGTATGGTTTTAGAGAGCCACGAGCACCAGGAATAAGGATCTACCGTTGTCATTTCGTTCCGTCGACATTCGGTTCCGGAGCGACACGAACGGGGACTTAGAATTTTTTCGCTCGGGCTCCGGAGTGACACGATCGCTCCGTTATTCTACGTTCTCTCGGTCCACGGGCATCAGAGAGCAAAACAGCCTAATAGTTTTAGAGTGCCTCAACGATCAGGAATATGGATCTAACGTTCTCGTTTCGAACCGACGACTTTCAGTTCCGGAGCGACACGAACGCTCCATGATTCTCGATTATCTCGACACAGGTAAGAGACAGAGGAGAACAAGTGTATGGTTTTAGAGAGCCACGAGCACCAGGAATAAGGATCTACCGTTGTCATTTCGTTCCGTCGACATTCGGTTCCGGAGCGACACGAACGGGGACTTAGAATTTTTTCGCTCGGGCTCCGGAGCGACACGAACGGGGACTTAGAATTTTTTCGCTCGGGCTCCGGAGCGACACGATCGCTCCGTTATTCTACGTTCTCTCGGTCCACGGGCAACAGAGAGCAAAACAGCCTAATAGTTTTAGAGTGCCTCAACGATCAGGAATATGGATCTAACGTTCTCGTTTCGAACCGACGACTTTCGGTTCCGGAGCGACACGAACGCTCCATGATTCTCGATTATCTCGACACAGGTAAGAGACAGAGGAGAACAAGTGTATGGTTTTAGAGAGCCACGAGCACCAGGAATAAGGATCTACCGTTGTCATTTCGTTCCGTCGACATTCGGTTCCGGAGCGACACGAACGGGGACTTAGAATTTTTTCGCTCGGGCTCCGGAGCGACACGAACGGGGACTTAGAATTTTTTCGCTCGGGCTCCGGAGCGACACGATCGCTCCGTTATTCTACGTTCTCTCGGTCCACGGGCATCAGAGAGCAAAACAGCCTAATAGTTTTAGAGTGCCTCAACGATCAGGAATATGGATCTAACGTTCTCGTTTCGAACCGACGACTTTCGGTTCCGGAGCGACACGAACGCTCCATGATTCTCGATTATCTCGACACAGGTAAGAGACAGAGGAGAACAAGTGTATGGTTTTAGAGAGCCACGAGCACCAGGAATAAGGATCTACCGTTGTCATTTCGTTCCGTCGACATTCGGTTCCGGAGCGACACGAACGTTGACTTAGAATTTTTTCGCTCGGGCTCCGGAGCGACACGAACGGGGACTTAGAATTTTTTCGCTCGGGCTCCGGAGCGACACGATCGCTCCGTTATTCTACGTTCTCTCGGTCCACGGGCATCAGAGAGCAAAACAGCCTAATAGTTTTAGAGTGCCTCAACGACCAGGAATATGGATCTAACGTTCTCGTTTCGAACCGACGACTTTCGGTTCCGGAGCGACACGAACGCTCCATGATTCTCGATTATCTCGACACAGGTAAGAGACAGAGGAGAACAAGTGTATGGTTTTAGAGAGCCACGAGCACCAGGAATAAGGATCTACCGTTGTCATTTCGTTCCGTCGACATTCGGTTCCGGAGCGACACGAACGGGGACTTAGAATTTTTTCGCTCGGGCTCCGGAGCAACACGAACGGGGACTTAGAATTTTTTCGCTCGGGCTCCGGAGCGACACGATCGCTCCGTTATTCTACGTTCTCTCGGTCCACGGGCATCAGAGAGCAAAACAGCCTAATAGTTTTAGAGTGCCTCAACGATCAGGAATATGGATCTAACGTTCTCGTTTCGAACCGACGACTTTCGGTTCCGGAGCGACACGAACGCTCCATGATTCTCGATTATCTCGACACAGGTAAGAGACAGAGGAGAACAAGTGTATGGTTCTAGAGAGCCACGAGTACCAGGAATAAGGATCTACCGTTGTCATTTCGTTCCGTCGACATTCGGTTCCGGAGCGACACGAACGGCGACTTAGAATTTTTTCCCTCGGGCTCCGGAGCGACACGAACGGGGACTTAGAATTTTTTCGCTCGGGCTCCGGAGCGACACGATCGCTCCGTTATTCTACGTTCTCTCGGTCCACGGGCATCAGAGAGCAAAACAGCCTAATAGTTTTAGAGTGCCTCAACGATCAGGAATATGGATCTAACGTTCTCGTTTCGAACCGACGACTTTCGGTTCCGGAGCGACACGAACGCTCCATGATTCTCGATTATCTCGACACAGGTAAGAGACAGAGGAGAACAAGTGTATGGTTTTAGAGAGCCACGAGCACCAGGAATAAGGATCTACCGTTGTCATTTCGTTCCGTCGACATTCGGTTCCGGAGCGACACGAACGTTGACTTAGAATTTTTTCGCTCGGGCTCCGGAGCGACACGAACGGGGACTTAGAATTTTTTCGCTCGGGCTCCGGAGCGACACGATCGCTCCGTTATTCTACGTTCTCTCGGTCCACGGGCATCAGAGAGCAAAACAGCCTAATAGTTTTAGAGTGCCTCAACGATCAGGAATATGGATCTAACGTTCTCGTTTCGAACCGACGACTTTCGGTTCCGGAGCGACACGAACGCTCCATGATTCTCGATTATCTCGACACAGGTAAGAGACAGAGGAGAACAAGTGTATGGTTTTAGAGAGCCACGAGCACCAGGAATAAGGATCTACCGTTGTCATTTCGTTCCGTCGACATTCGGTTCCGGAGCGACACGAACGGGGACTTAGAATTTTTTCGCTCGGGCTCCGGAGCGACACGAACGGGGACTTAGAATTTTTTCGCTCGGGCTCCGGAGCGACACGATCGCTCCGTTATTCTACGTTCTCTCGGTCCACGGGCATCAGAGAGCAAAACAGCCTAATAGTTTTAGAGTGCCTCAACGATCAGGAATATGGATCTAACGTTCTCGTTTCGAACCGACGACTTTCGGTTCCGGAGCGACACGAACGCTCCATGATTCTCGATTATCTCGACACAGGTAAGAGACAGAGGAGAACAAGTGTATGGTTTTAGAGAGCCACGAGCACCAGGAATAAGGATCTACCGTTGTCATTTCGTTCCGTCGACATTCGGTTCCGGAGCGACACGAACGGAGACTTAGAATTTTTTCCCTCGGGCTCCGGAGCGACACGAACGGGGACTTAGAATTTTTTCGCTCGGGCTCCGGAGCGACACGATCGCTCCGTTATTCTACGTTCTCTCGGTCCACGGGCATCAGAGAGCAAAACAGCCTAATAGTTTTAGAGTGCCTCAACGATCAGGAATATGGATCTAACGTTCTCGTTTCGAACCGACGACTTTCGGTTCCGGAGCGACACGAACGCTCCATGATTCTCGATTATCTCGACACAGGTAAGAGACAGAGGAGAACAAGTGTATGGTTTTAGAGAGCCACGAGCACCAGGAATAAGGATCTACCGTTGTCATTTCGTTCCGTCGACATTCGGTTCCGGAGCGACACGAACGGGGACTTAGAATTTTTTCGCTCGGGCTCCGGAGCGACACGATCGCTCCGTTATTCTACGTTCTCTCGGTCCACTGGCATCAGAGAGCAAAACAGCCTAATAGTTTTAGAGTGCCTCAACGATCAGGAATATGGATCTAACGTTCTCGCTTCGAACCGACGACTTTCGGTTCCGGAGCCACACGAACGCTTCATGATTCTCGATTATCTCGACACAGGTAAGAGACAGAGGAGAACAAGTGTATGGTTTTAGAGAGCCACGAGCACCAGGAATAAGGATCTACCGTTGTCATTTCGTTCCGTCGACATTCGGTTCCGGAGCGACACGAACGGGGACTTAGAATTTTTTCGCTCGGGCCCCGGAGCGACACGATCGCTCCGTTATTCTACGTTCTCTCGGTCCACGGGCATCAGAGAGCAAAACAGCCTAATAGTTTTAGAGTGCCTCAACGATCAGGAATATGGATCTAACGTTCTCGCTTCGAACCGACGACTTTCGGTTCCGGAGCCACACGAACGCTCCATGATTCTCGATTATCTCGACACAGGTAAGAGACAGAGGAGAACAAGTGTATGGTTTTAGAGAGCCACGAGCACCAGGAATAAGGATCTACCGTTGTCATTTCGTTCCGTCGACATTCGGTTCCGGAGCGACACGAACGGGGACTTAGAATTTTTTTGCTCGGGCTCCGGAGCGACACGATCGCTCCGTTATTCTACGTTCTCTCGGTCCACGGGCATCAGAGAGCAAAACAGCCTAATAGTTTTAGAGTGCCTCAACGATCAGGAATATGGATCTAACGTTCTCGTTTCGAACCGACGACTTTCGGTTCCGGAGCGACACGAACGCTCCATGATTCTCGATTATCTCGACACAGGTAAGAGACAGAGGAGAACAAGTGTATGGTTTTAGAGAGCCACGAGCACCAGGAATAAGGATCTACCGTTGTCATTTCGTTCCGTCGACATTCGGTTCCGGAGCGACACGAACGGGGACTTAGAATTTTTTCGCTCGGGCTCCGGAGCGACACGAACGGGGACTTAGAATTTTTTCGCTCGGGCTCCGGAGCGACACGAACGGGGACTTAGAATTTTTTCGCTCGGGCTCCGGAGCGACACGATCACTCCGTTATTCTACGTTCTCTCGGTCCACGGGCATCAGAGAGCAAAACAGCCTAATAGTTTTAGAGTGCCTCAACGATCAGGAATATGGATCTAACGTTCTGGTTTCGAACCGACGACTTTCGGTTCCGGAGCGACACGAACGCTCCATGATTCTCGATTATCTCGACACAGGTAAGAGACAGAGGAGAACAAGTGTATGGTTTTAGAGAGCCACGAGCACCAGGAATAAGGATCTACCGTTGTCATTTCGTTCCGTCGACATTCGGTTCCGGAGCGACACGAACGGGGACTTAGAATTTTTTCGCTCGGGCTCCGGAGTGACACGATCGCTCCGTTATTCTACGTTCTCTCGGTCCACGGGCATCAGAGAGCAAAACAGCCTAATAGTTTTAGAGTGCCTCAACGATCAGGAATATGGATCTAACGTTCTCGTTTCGAACCGACGACTTTCAGTTCCGGAGCGACACGAACGCTCCATGATTCTCGATTATCTCGACACAGGTAAGAGACAGAGGAGAACAAGTGTATGGTTTTAGAGAGCCACGAGCACCAGGAATAAGGATCTACCGTTGTCATTTCGTTCCGTCGACATTCGGTTCCGGAGCGACACGAACGGGGACTTAGAATTTTTTCGCTCGGGCTCCGGAGCGACACGAACGGGGACTTAGAATTTTTTCGCTCGGGCTCCGGAGCGACACGATCGCTCCGTTATTCTACGTTCTCTCGGTCCACGGGCAACAGAGAGCAAAACAGCCTAATAGTTTTAGAGTGCCTCAACGATCAGGAATATGGATCTAACGTTCTCGTTTCGAACCGACGACTTTCGGTTCCGGAGCGACACGAACGCTCCATGATTCTCGATTATCTCGACACAGGTAAGAGACAGAGGAGAACAAGTGTATGGTTTTAGAGAGCCACGAGCACCAGGAATAAGGATCTACCGTTGTCATTTCGTTCCGTCGACATTCGGTTCCGGAGCGACACGAACGGGGACTTAGAATTTTTTCGCTCGGGCTCCGGAGCGACACGAACGGGGACTTAGAATTTTTTCGCTCGGGCTCCGGAGCGACACGATCGCTCCGTTATTCTACGTTCTCTCGGTCCACGGGCATCAGAGAGCAAAACAGCCTAATAGTTTTAGAGTGCCTCAACGATCAGGAATATGGATCTAACGTTCTCGTTTCGAACCGACGACTTTCGGTTCCGGAGCGACACGAACGCTCCATGATTCTCGATTATCTCGACACAGGTAAGAGACAGAGGAGAACAAGTGTATGGTTTTAGAGAGCCACGAGCACCAGGAATAAGGATCTACCGTTGTCATTTCGTTCCGTCGACATTCGGTTCCGGAGCGACACGAACGTTGACTTAGAATTTTTTCGCTCGGGCTCCGGAGCGACACGAACGGGGACTTAGAATTTTTTCGCTCGGGCTCCGGAGCGACACGATCGCTCCGTTATTCTACGTTCTCTCGGTCCACGGGCATCAGAGAGCAAAACAGCCTAATAGTTTTAGAGTGCCTCAACGACCAGGAATATGGATCTAACGTTCTCGTTTCGAACCGACGACTTTCGGTTCCGGAGCGACACGAACGCTCCATGATTCTCGATTATCTCGACACAGGTAAGAGACAGAGGAGAACAAGTGTATGGTTTTAGAGAGCCACGAGCACCAGGAATAAGGATCTACCGTTGTCATTTCGTTCCGTCGACATTCGGTTCCGGAGCGACACGAACGGGGACTTAGAATTTTTTCGCTCGGGCTCCGGAGCAACACGAACGGGGACTTAGAATTTTTTCGCTCGGGCTCCGGAGCGACACGATCGCTCCGTTATTCTACGTTCTCTCGGTCCACGGGCATCAGAGAGCAAAACAGCCTAATAGTTTTAGAGTGCCTCAACGATCAGGAATATGGATCTAACGTTCTCGTTTCGAACCGACGACTTTCGGTTCCGGAGCGACACGAACGCTCCATGATTCTCGATTATCTCGACACAGGTAAGAGACAGAGGAGAACAAGTGTATGGTTCTAGAGAGCCACGAGTACCAGGAATAAGGATCTACCGTTGTCATTTCGTTCCGTCGACATTCGGTTCCGGAGCGACACGAACGGCGACTTAGAATTTTTTCCCTCGGGCTCCGGAGCGACACGAACGGGGACTTAGAATTTTTTCGCTCGGGCTCCGGAGCGACACGATCGCTCCGTTATTCTACGTTCTCTCGGTCCACGGGCATCAGAGAGCAAAACAGCCTAATAGTTTTAGAGTGCCTCAACGATCAGGAATATGGATCTAACGTTCTCGTTTCGAACCGACGACTTTCGGTTCCGGAGCGACACGAACGCTCCATGATTCTCGATTATCTCGACACAGGTAAGAGACAGAGGAGAACAAGTGTATGGTTTTAGAGAGCCACGAGCACCAGGAATAAGGATCTACCGTTGTCATTTCGTTCCGTCGACATTCGGTTCCGGAGCGACACGAACGTTGACTTAGAATTTTTTCGCTCGGGCTCCGGAGCGACACGAACGGGGACTTAGAATTTTTTCGCTCGGGCTCCGGAGCGACACGATCGCTCCGTTATTCTACGTTCTCTCGGTCCACGGGCATCAGAGAGCAAAACAGCCTAATAGTTTTAGAGTGCCTCAACGATCAGGAATATGGATCTAACGTTCTCGTTTCGAACCGACGACTTTCGGTTCCGGAGCGACACGAACGCTCCATGATTCTCGATTATCTCGACACAGGTAAGAGACAGAGGAGAACAAGTGTATGGTTTTAGAGAGCCACGAGCACCAGGAATAAGGATCTACCGTTGTCATTTCGTTCCGTCGACATTCGGTTCCGGAGCGACACGAACGGGGACTTAGAATTTTTTCGCTCGGGCTCCGGAGCGACACGAACGGGGACTTAGAATTTTTTCGCTCGGGCTCCGGAGCGACACGATCGCTCCGTTATTCTACGTTCTCTCGGTCCACGGGCATCAGAGAGCAAAACAGCCTAATAGTTTTAGAGTGCCTCAACGATCAGGAATATGGATCTAACGTTCTCGTTTCGAACCGACGACTTTCGGTTCCGGAGCGACACGAACGCTCCATGATTCTCGATTATCTCGACACAGGTAAGAGACAGAGGAGAACAAGTGTATGGTTTTAGAGAGCCACGAGCACCAGGAATAAGGATCTACCGTTGTCATTTCGTTCCGTCGACATTCGGTTCCGGAGCGACACGAACGGAGACTTAGAATTTTTTCCCTCGGGCTCCGGAGCGACACGAACGGGGACTTAGAATTTTTTCGCTCGGGCTCCGGAGCGACACGATCGCTCCGTTATTCTACGTTCTCTCGGTCCACGGGCATCAGAGAGCAAAACAGCCTAATAGTTTTAGAGTGCCTCAACGATCAGGAATATGGATCTAACGTTCTCGTTTCGAACCGACGACTTTCGGTTCCGGAGCGACACGAACGCTCCATGATTCTCGATTATCTCGACACAGGTAAGAGACAGAGGAGAACAAGTGTATGGTTTTAGAGAGCCACGAGCACCAGGAATAAGGATCTACCGTTGTCATTTCGTTCCGTCGACATTCGGTTCCGGAGCGACACGAACGGGGACTTAGAATTTTTTCGCTCGGGCTCCGGAGCGACACGATCGCTCCGTTATTCTACGTTCTCTCGGTCCACTGGCATCAGAGAGCAAAACAGCCTAATAGTTTTAGAGTGCCTCAACGATCAGGAATATGGATCTAACGTTCTCGCTTCGAACCGACGACTTTCGGTTCCGGAGCCACACGAACGCTTCATGATTCTCGATTATCTCGACACAGGTAAGAGACAGAGGAGAACAAGTGTATGGTTTTAGAGAGCCACGAGCACCAGGAATAAGGATCTACCGTTGTCATTTCGTTCCGTCGACATTCGGTTCCGGAGCGACACGAACGGGGACTTAGAATTTTTTCGCTCGGGCCCCGGAGCGACACGATCGCTCCGTTATTCTACGTTCTCTCGGTCCACGGGCATCAGAGAGCAAAACAGCCTAATAGTTTTAGAGTGCCTCAACGATCAGGAATATGGATCTAACGTTCTCGCTTCGAACCGACGACTTTCGGTTCCGGAGCCACACGAACGCTCCATGATTCTCGATTATCTCGACACAGGTAAGAGACAGAGGAGAACAAGTGTATGGTTTTAGAGAGCCACGAGCACCAGGAATAAGGATCTACCGTTGTCATTTCGTTCCGTCGACATTCGGTTCCGGAGCGACACGAACGGGGACTTAGAATTTTTTTGCTCGGGCTCCGGAGCGACACGATCGCTCCGTTATTCTACGTTCTCTCGGTCCACGGGCATCAGAGAGCAAAACAGCCTAATAGTTTTAGAGTGCCTCAACGATCAGGAATATGGATCTAACGTTCTCGTTTCGAACCGACGACTTTCGGTTCCGGAGCGACACGAACGCTCCATGATTCTCGATTATCTCGACACAGGTAAGAGACAGAGGAGAACAAGTGTATGGTTTTAGAGAGCCACGAGCACCAGGAATAAGGATCTACCGTTGTCATTTCGTTCCGTCGACATTCGGTTCCGGAGCGACACGAACGGGGACTTAGAATTTTTTCGCTCGGGCTCCGGAGCGACACGAACGGGGACTTAGAATTTTTTCGCTCGGGCTCCGGAGCGACACGAACGGGGACTTAGAATTTTTTCGCTCGGGCTCCGGAGCGACACGATCACTCCGTTATTCTACGTTCTCTCGGTCCACGGGCATCAGAGAGCAAAACAGCCTAATAGTTTTAGAGTGCCTCAACGATCAGGAATATGGATCTAACGTTCTGGTTTCGAACCGACGACTTTCGGTTCCGGAGCGACACGAACGCTCCATGATTCTCGATTATCTCGACACAGGTAAGAGACAGAGGAGAACAAGTGTATGGTTCTAGAGAGCCACGAGCACCAGGAATAAGGATCTACCGTTGTCATTTCGTTCCGTCGACATTCGGTTCCGGAGCGACACGAACGGGGACTTAGAATTTTTTCGCTCGGGCTCCGGAGCGACACGATCGCTCCGTTATTCTACGTTCTCTCGGTCCACGGGCATCAGAGAGCAAAACAGCCTAATAGTTTTAGAGTGCCTCAACGATCAGGAATATTGATCTAACGTTCTCGTTTCGAACCGACGACTTTCGGTTCCGGAGCGACACGAACGCTCCATGATTCTCGATTATCTCGACACAGGTAAGAGACAGAGGAGAACAAGTGTATGGTTTTAGAGAGCCACGAGCACCAGGAATAAGGATCTACCGTTGTCATTTCGTTCCGTCGACATTCGGTTCCGGAGCGACACGAACGGGGACTTAGAATTTTTTCGCTCGGGCTCCGGAGCGACACGAACGTGGACTTAGAATTTTTTCGCTCGGGCTCCGGAGCGACACGATCGCTCCGTTATTCTACGTTCTCTCGGTCCACGGGCATCAGAGAGCAAAACAGCCTAATAGTTTTAGAGTGCCTCAACGATCAGGAATATGGATCTAACGTTCTCGTTTCGAACCGACGACTTTCGGTTCCGGAGCGACACGAACGCTCCATGATTCTCGATTATCTCGACACAGGTAAGAGACAGAGGAGAACAAGTGTATGGTTTTAGAGAGCCACGAGCACCAGGAATAAGGATCTACCGTTGTCATTTCGTTCCGTCGACATTCGGTTCCGGAGCGACACGAACGGGGACTTAGAATTTTTTCGCTCGGGCTCCGGAGCGACACGAACGGGGACTTAGAATTTTTTCGCTCGGGCTCCGGAGCGACACGAACGGGGACTTAGAATTTTTTCGCTCGGGCTCCGGAGCGACACGATCGCTCCGTTATTCTACGTTCTCTCGGTCCACGGGCATCAGAGAGCAAAACAGCCTAATAGTTTTAGAGTGCCTCAACGATCAGGAATATGGATCTAACGTTCTCGTTTCGAACCGACGACTTTCGGTTCCGGAGCGACACGAACGCTCCATGATTCTCGATTATCTCGACACAGGTAAGAGACAGAGGAGAACAAGTGTATGGTTTTAGAGAGCCACGAGCACCAGGAATAAGGATCTACCGTTGTCATTTCGTTCCGTCGACATTCGGTTCCGGAGCGACACGAACGGGGACTTAGAATTTTTTCGCTCGGGCTCCGGAGCGACACGAACGGGGACTTAGAATTTTTTCGCTCGGGCTCCGGAGCGACACGATCGCTCCGTTATTCTACGTTCTCTCGGTCCACGGGCATCAGAGAGCAAAACAGCCTAATAGTTTTAGAGTGCCTCAACGATCAGGAATATGGATCTAACGTTCTCGTTTCGAACCGACGACTTTCGGTTCCGGAGCGACACGAACGCTCCATGATTCTCGATTATCTCGACACAGGTAAGAGACAGAGGAGAACAAGTGTATGGTTTTAGAGAGCCACGAGCACCAGGAATAAGGATCTACCGTTGTCATTTCGTTCCGTCGACATTCGGTTCCGGAGCGACACGAACGTTGACTTAGAATTTTTTCGCTCGGGCTCCGGAGCGACACGAACGGGGACTTAGAATTTTTTCGCTCGGGCTCCGGAGCGACACGATCGCTCCGTTATTCTACGTTCTCTCGGTCCACGGGCATTAGAGAGCAAAACAGCCTAATAGTTTTAGAGTGCCTCAACGACCAGGAATATGGATCTAACGTTCTCGTTTCGAACCGACGACTTTCGGTTCCGGAGCGACACGAACGCTCCATGATTCTCGATTATCTCGACACAGGTAAGAGACAGAGGAGAACAAGTGTATGGTTTTAGAGAGCCACGAGCACCAGGAATAAGGATCTACCGTTGTCATTTCGTTCCGTCGACATTCGGTTCCGGAGCGACACGAACGGGGACTTAGAATTTTTTCGCTCGGGCTCCGGAGCAACACGAACGGGGACTTAGAATTTTTTCGCTCGGGCTCCGGAGCGACACGATCGCTCCGTTATTCTACGTTCTCTCGGTCCACGGGCATCAGAGAGCAAAACAGCCTAATAGTTTTAGAGTGCCTCAACGATCAGGAATATGGATCTAACGTTCTCGTTTCGAACCGACGACTTTCGGTTCCGGAGCGACACGAACGCTCCATGATTCTCGATTATCTCGACACAGGTAAGAGACAGAGGAGAACAAGTGTATGGTTTTAGAGAGCCACGAGCACCAGGAATAAGGATCTACCGTTGTCATTTCGTTCCGTCGACATTCGGTTCCGGAGCGACACGAACGGGGACTTAGAATTTTTTCGCTCGGGCTCCGGAGCGACACGAACGGGGACTTAGAATTTTTTCGCTCGGGCTCCGGAGCGACACGATCGCTCCGTTATTCTACGTTCTCTCGGTCCACGGGCATCAGAGAGCAAAACAGCCTAATAGTTTTAGAGTGCCTCAACGATCAGGAATATGGATCTAACGTTCTCGTTTCGAACCGACGACTTTCGGTTCCGGAGCGACACGAACGCTCCATGATTCTCGATTATCTCGACACAGGTAAGAGACAGAGGAGAACAAGTGTATGGTTTTAGAGAGCCACGAGCACCAGGAATAAGGATCTACCGTTGTCATTTCGTTCCGTCGACATTCGGTTCCGGAGCGACACGAACGGGGACTTAGAATTTTTTCGCTCGGGCTCCGGAGCGACACGAACGGGGACTTAGAATTTTTTCGCTCGGGCTCCGGAGCGACACGATCGCTCCGTTATTCTACGTTCTCTCGGTCCACGGGCATCAGAGAGCAAAACAGCCTAATAGTTTTAGAGTGCCTCAACGATCAGGAATATGGATCTAACGTTCTCGTTTCGAACCGACGACTTTCGGTTCCGGAGCGACACGAACGCTCCATGATTCTCGATTATCTCGACACAGGTAAGAGACAGAGGAGAACAAGTGTATGGTTTTAGAGAGCCACGAGCACCAGGAATAAGGATCTACCGTTGTCATTTCGTTCCGTCGACATTCGGTTCCGGAGCGACACGAACGTTGACTTAGAATTTTTTCGCTCGGGCTCCGGAGCGACACGAACGGGGACTTAGAATTTTTTCGCTCGGGCTCCGGAGCGACACGATCGCTCCGTTATTCTACGTTCTCTCGGTCCACGGGCATCAGAGAGCAAAACAGCCTAATAGTTTTAGAGTGCCTCAACGACCAGGAATATGGATCTAACGTTCTCGTTTCGAACCGACGACTTTCGGTTCCGGAGCGACACGAACGCTCCATGATTCTCGATTATCTCGACACAGGTAAGAGACAGAGGAGAACAAGTGTATGGTTTTAGAGAGCCACGAGCACCAGGAATAAGGATCTACCGTTGTCATTTCGTTCCGTCGACATTCGGTTCCGGAGCGACACGAACGGGGACTTAGAATTTTTTCGCTCGGGCTCCGGAGCGACACGAACGGGGACTTAGAATTTTTTCGCTCGGGCTCCGGAGCGACACGATCGCTCCGTTATTCTACGTTCTCTCGGTCCACGGGCATCAGAGAGCAAAACAGCCTAATAGTTTTAGAGTGCCTCAACGATCAGGAATATGGATCTAACGTTCTCGTTTCGAACCGACGACTTTCGGTTCCGGAGCGACACGAACGCTCCATGATTCTCGATTATCTCGACACAGGTAAGAGACAGAGGAGAACAAGTGTATGGTTTTAGAGAGCCACGAGTACCAGGAATAAGGATCTACCGTTGTCATTTCGTTCCGTCGACATTCGGTTCCGGAGCGACACGAACGGCGACTTAGAATTTTTTCCCTCGGGCTCCGGAGCGACACGAACGGGGACTTAGAATTTTTTCGCTCGGGCTCCGGAGCGACACGATCGCTCCGTTATTCTACGTTCTCTCGGTCCACGGGCATCAGAGAGCAAAACAGCCTAATAGTTTTAGAGTGCCTCAACGATCAGGAATATGGATCTAACGTTCTCGTTTCGAACCGACGACTTTCGGTTCCGGAGCGACACGAACGCTCCATGATTCTCGATTATCTCGACACAGGTAAGAGACAGAGGAGAACAAGTGTATGGTTTTAGAGAGCCACGAGCACCAGGAATAAGGATCTACCGTTGTCATTTCGTTCCGTCGACATTCGGTTCCGGAGCGACACGAACGGGGACTTAGAATTTTTTCGCTCGGGCTCCGGAGCGACACGATCGCTCCGTTATTCTACGTTCTCTCGGTCCACGGGCATCAGAGAGCAAAACAGCCTAATAGTTTTAGAGTGCCTCAACGATCAGGAATATGGATCTAACGTTCTCGTTTCGAACCGACGACTTTCGGTTCCGGAGCGACACGAACGCTCCATGATTCTCGATTATCTCGACACAGGTAAGAGACAGAGGAGAACAAGTGTATGGTTTTAGAGAGCCACGAGCACCAGGAATAAGGATCTACCGTTGTCATTTCGTTCCGTCAACATTCGGTTCCGGAGCGACACGAACGGGGACTTAGAATTTTTTCGCTCGGGCTCCGGAGCGACACGAACGGGGACTTAGAATTTTTTCGCTCGGGCTCCGGAGCGACACGATCGCTCCGTTATTCAACGTTCTCTCGGTCCACGGGCATCAGAGAGCAAAACAGCCTAATAGTTTTAGAGTGCCTCAACGATCAGGAATATGGATCTAACGTTCTCGCTTCGAACCGACGACTTTCGGTTCCGGAGCCACACGAACGCTCCATGATTCTCGATTATCTCGACACAGGTAAGAGACAGAGGAGAACAAGTGTATGGTTTTAGAGAGCCACGAGCACCAGGAATAAGGATCTACCGTTGTCATTTCGTTCCGTCGACATTCGGTTCCGGAGCGACACGAACGGGGACTTAGAATTTTTTCGCTCGGGCTCCGGAGCGACACGATCGCTCCGTTATTCTACGTTCTCTCGGTCCACGGGCATCAGAGAGCAAAACAGCCTAATAGTTTTAGAGTGCCTCAACGATCAGGAATATGGATCTAACGTTCTCGCTTCGAACCGACGACTTTCGGTTCCGGAGCCACACGAACGCTCCATGATTCTCGATTATCTCGACACAGGTAAGAGACAGAGGAGAACAAGTGTATGGTTTTAGAGAGCCACGAGCACCAGGAATAAGGATCTACCGTTGTCATTTCGTTCCGTCGACATTCGGTTCCGGAGCGACACGAACGGGGACTTAGAATTTTTTCGCTCGGGCTCCGGAGCGACACGATCGCTCCGTTATTCTACGTTCTCTCGGTCCACGGGCATCAGAGAGCAAAACAGCCTAATAGTTTTAGAGTGCCTCAACGATCAGGAATATGGATCTAACGTTCTCGTTTCGAACCGACGACTTTCGGTTCCGGAGCGACACGAACGCTCCATGATTCTCGATTATCTCGACACAGGTAAGAGACAGAGCAGAACAAGTGTATGGTTTTAGAGAGCCACGAGCACCAGGAATAAGGATCTACCGTTGTCATTTCGTTCCGTCAACATTCGGTTCCGGAGCGACACGAACGGGGACTTAGAATTTTTTCGCTCGGGCTCCGGAGCGACACGAACGGGGACTTAGAATTTTTTCGCTCGGGCTCCGGAGCGACACGATCGCTCCGTTATTCTACGTTCTCTCGGTCCACGGGCATCAGAGAGCAAAACAGCCTAATAATTTTAGAGTGCCTCAACGATCAGGAATATGGATCTAACGTTCTCGCTTCGAACCGACGACTTTCGGTTCCGGAGCCACACGAACGCTCCATGATTCTCGATTATCTCGACACAGGTAAGAGACAGAGGAGAACAAGTGTATGGTTTTAGAGAGCCACGAGCACCAGGAATAAGGATCTACCGTTGTCATTTCGTTCCGTCGACATTCGGTTCCGGAGCGACACGAACGGGGACTTAGAATTTTTTCGCTCGGGCTCCGGAGCGACACGATCGCTCCGTTATTCTACGTTCTCTCGGTCCACGGGCATCAGAGAGCAAAACAGCCTAATAGTTTTAGAGTGCCTCAACGATCAGGAATATGGATCTAACGTTCTCGCTTCGAACCGACGACTTTCGGTTCCGGAGCCACACGAACGCTCCATGATTCTCGATTATCTCGACACAGGTAAGAGACAGAGGAGAACAAGTGTATGGTTTTAGAGAGCCACGAGCACCAGGAATAAGGATCTACCGTTGTCATTTCGTTCCGTCGACATTCGGTTCCGGAGCGACACGAACGGGGACTTAGAATTTTTTCGCTCGGGCTCCGGAGCGACACGATCGCTCCGTTATTCTACGTTCTCTCGGTCCACGGGCATCAGAGAGCAAAACAGCCTAATAGTTTTAGAGTGCCTCAACGATCAGGAATATGGATCTAACGTTCTCGTTTCGAACCGACGACTTTCGGTTCCGGAGCGACACGAACGCTCCATGATTCTCGATTATCTCGACACAGGTAAGAGACAGAAGAGAACAAGTGTATGGTTTTAGAGAGCCACGAGCACCAGGAATAAGGATCTACCGTTGTCATTTCGTTCCGTCGACATTCGGTTCCGGAGCGACACGAACGGCGACTTAGAATTTTTTCCCTCGGGCTCCGGAGCGACACGTACGGGGACTTAGAATTTTTTCGCTCGGGCTCCGGAGCGACACGATCGCTCCGTTATTCTACGTTCTCTCGGTCCACGGGCATCAGAGAGCAAAACAGCCTAATAGTTTTAGAGTGCCTCAACGATCAGGAATATGGATCTAACGTTCTCGTTTCGAACCGACGACTTTCGGTTCCGGAGCGACACGAACGCTCCATGATTCTCGATTATCTCGACACAGGTAAGAGACAGAGGAGAACAAGTGTATGGTTTTAGAGAGCCACGAGCACCAGGAATAAGGATCTACCGTTGTCATTTCGTTCCGTCGACATTCGGTTCCGGAGCGACACGAACGGGGACTTAGAATTTTTTCGCTCGGGCTCCGGAGCGACACGATCGCTCCGTTATTCTACGTTCTCTCGGTCCACGGGCATCAGAGAGCAAAACAGCCTAATAGTTTTAGAGTGCCTCAACGATCAGGAATATGGATCTAACGTTCTCGTTTCGAACCGACGACTTTCGGTTCCGGAGCGACACGAACGCTCCATGATTCTCGATTATCTCGACACAGGTAAGAGACAGAGGAGAACAAGTGTATGGTTTTAGAGAGCCACGAGCACCAGGAATAAGGATCTACCGTTGTCATTTCGTTCCGTCAACATTCGGTTCCGGAGCGACACGAACGGGGACTTAGAATTTTTTCGCTCGGGCTCCGGAGCGACACGAACGGGGACTTAGAATTTTTTCGCTCGGGCTCCGGAGCGACACGATCGCTCCGTTATTCTACGTTCTCTCGGTCCACGGGCATCAGAGAGCAAAACAGCCTAATAGTTTTAGAGTGCCTCAACGATCAGGAATATGGATCTAACGTTCTCGCTTCGAACCGACGACTTTCGGTTCCGGAGCCACACGAACGCTCCATGATTCTCGATTATCTCGACACAGGTAAGAGACAGAGGAGAACAAGTGTATGGTTTTAGAGAGCCACGAGCACCAGGAATAAGGATCTACCGTTGTCATTTCGTTCCGTCGACATTCGGTTCCGGAGCGACACGAACGGGGACTTAGAATTTTTTCGCTCGGGCTCCGGAGCGACACGATCGCTCCGTTATTCTACGTTCTCTCGGTCCACGGGCATCAGAGAGCAAAACAGCCTAATAGTTTTAGAGTGCCTCAACGATCAGGAATATGGATCTAACGTTCTCGCTTCGAACCGACGACTTTCGGTTCCGGAGCCACACGAACGCTCCATGATTCTCGATTATCTCGACACAGGTAAGAGACAGAGGAGAACAAGTGTATGGTTTTAGAGAGCCACGAGCACCAGGAATAAGGATCTACCGTTGTCATTTCGTTCCGTCGACATTCGGTTCCGGAGCGACACGAACGGGGACTTAGAATTTTTTCGCTCGGGCTCCGGAGCGACACGATCGCTCCGTTATTCTACGTTCTCTCGGTCCACGGGCATCAGAGAGCAAAACAGCCTAATAGTTTTAGAGTGCCTCAACGATCAGGAATATGGATCTAACGTTCTCGTTTCGAACCGACGACTTTCGGTTCCGGAGCGACACGAACGCTCCATGATTCTCGATTATCTCGACACAGGTAAGAGACAGAGGAGAACAAGTGTATGGTTTTAGAGAGCCACGAGCACCAGGAATAAGGATCTACCGTTGTCATTTCGTTCCGTCGACATTCGGTTCCGGAGCGACACGAACGGGGACTTAGAATTTTTTCGCTCGGGCTCCGGAGCGACACGAACGGGGACTTAGAATTTTTTCGCTCGGGCTCCGGAGCGACACGATCGCTCCGTTATTCTACGTTCTCTCGGTCCACGGGCATCAGAGAGCAAAACAGCCTAATAGTTTTAGAGTGCCTCAACGATCAGGAATATGGATCTAACGTTCTCGTTTCGAACCGACGACTTTCGGTTCCGGAGCGACACGAACGCTCCATGATTCTCGATTATCTCGACACAGGTAAGAGACAGAGGAGAACAAGTGTATGGTTTTAGAGAGCCACGAGCACCAGGAATAAGGATCTACCGTTGTCATTTCGTTCCGTCGACATTCGGTTCCGGAGCGACACGAACGGGGACTTAGAATTTTTTCGCTCGGGCTCCGGAGCGACACGATCGCTCCGTTATTCTACGTTCTCTCGGTCCACGGGCATCAGAGAGCAAAACAGCCTAATAGTTTTAGAGTGCCTCAACGATCAGGAATATGGATCTAACGTTCTCGTTTCGAACCGACGACTTTCGGTTCCGGAGCGACACGAACGCTCCATGATTCTCGATTATCTCGACACAGGTAAGAGACAGAGGAGAACAAGTGTATGGTTTTAGAGAGCCACGAGCACCAGGAATAAGGATCTACCGTTGTCATTTCGTTCCGTCGACATTCGGTTCCGGAGCGACACGAACGCTCCATGATTCTCGATTATCTCGACACAGGTAAGAGACAGAGGAGAACAAGTGTATGGTTTTAGAGAGCCACGAGCACCAGGAATAAGGATCTACCGTTGTCATTTCGTTCCGTCGACATTCGGTTCCGGAGCGACACGAACGGGGACTTAGAATTTTTTCGCTCGGGCTCCGGAGCGACACGAACGGGGACTTAGAATTTTTTCGCTCGGGCTCCGGAGCGACACGATCGCTCCGTTATTCTACGTTCTCTCGGTCCACGGGCATCAGAGAGCAAAACAGCCTAATAGTTTTAGAGTGCCTCAACGATCAGGAATATGGATCTAACGTTCTCGTTTCGAACCGACGACTTTCGGTTCCGGAGCGACACGAACGCTCCATGATTCTCGATTATCTCGACACAGGTAAGAGACAGAGGAGAACAAGTGTATGGTTTTAGAGAGCCACGAGCACCAGGAATAAGGATCTACCGTTGTCATTTCGTTCCGTCGACATTCGGTTCCGGAGCGACACGAACGGGGACTTAGAATTTTTTCGCTCGGGCTCCGGAGCGACACGATCGCTCCGTTATTCTACGTTCTCTCGGTCCACGGGCATCAGAGAGCAAAACAGCCTAATAGTTTTAGAGTGCCTCAACGATCAGGAATATGGATCTAACGTTCTCGTTTCGAACCGACGACTTTCGGTTCCGGAGCGACACGAACGCTCCATGATTCTCGATTATCTCGACACAGGTAAGAGACAGAGGAGAACAAGTGTATGGTTTTAGAGAGCCACGAGCACCAGGAATAAGGATCTACCGTTGTCATTTCGTTCCGTCGACATTCGGTTCCGGAGCGACACGAACGCTCCATGATTCTCGATTATCTCGACACAGGTAAGAGACAGAGGAGAACAAGTGTATGGTTTTAGAGAGCCACGAGCACCAGGAATAAGGATCTACCGTTGTCATTTCGTTCCGTCGACATTTGGTTCCGGAGCGACACGAACGGGGACTTAGAATTTTTTCGCTCGGGCTCCGGAGCGACACGAACGGGGACTTAGAATTTTTTCGCTCGGGCTCCGGAGCGACACGATCGCTCCGTTATTCTACGTTCTCTCGGTCCACGGGCATCAGAGAGCAAAACAGCCTAATAGTTTTAGAGTGCCTCAACGATCAGGAATATGGATCTAACGTTCTCGTTTCGAACCGACGACTTTCGGTTCCGGAGCGACACGAACGCTCCATGATTCTCGATTATCTCGACACAGGTAAGAGACAGAGGAGAACAAGTGTATGGTTTTAGAGAGCCACGAGCACCAGGAATAAGGATCTACCGTTGTCATTTCGTTCCGTCGACATTCGGTTCCGGAGCGACACGAACGGGGACTTAGAATTTTTTCGCTCGGGCTCCGGAGCGACACGATCGCTCCGTTATTCTACGTTCTCTCGGTCCACGGGCATCAGAGAGCAAAACAGCCTAATAGTTTTAGAGTGCCTCAACGATCAGGAATATGGATCTAACGTTCTCGTTTCGAACCGACGACATTCGGTTCCGGAGCGACACGAACGCTCCATGATTCTCGATTATCTCGACACAGGTAAGAGACAGAGGAGAACAAGTGTATGGTTTTAGAGAGCCACGAGCACCAGGAATAAGGATCTACCGTTGTCATTTCGTTCCGTCGACATTCGGTTCCGGAGCGACACGAACGTTGACTTAGAATTTTTTCGCTCGGGCTCCGGAGCGACACGAACGGGGACTTAGAATTTTTTCGCTCGGGCTCCGGAGCGACACGATCGCTCCGCTATTCTACGTTCTCTCGGTCCACGGGCATCAGAGAGCAAAACAGCCTAATAGTTTTAGAGTGCCTCAACGATCAGGAATATGGATCTAACGTTCTCGTTTCGAACCGACGACTTTCGGTTCCGGAGCGACACGAACGCTCCATGATTCTCGATTATCTCGACACAGGTAAGAGACAGAGGAGAACAAGTGTATGGTTTTAGAGAGCCACGAGCACCAGGAATAAGGATCTACCGTTGTCATTTCGTTCCGTCGACATTCGGTTCCGGAGCGACACGAACGGCGACTTAGAATTTTTCCCTCGGGCTCCGGAGCGACACGAACGGGGACTTAGAATTTTTTCGCTCGGGCTCCGGAGCGACACGATCGCTCCGTTATTCTACGTTCTCTCGGTCCACGGGCATCAGAGAGCAAAACAGCCTAATAGTTTTAGAGTGCCTCAACGATCAGGAATATGGATCTAACGTTCTCGTTTCGAACCGACGACTTTCGGTTCCGGAGCGACACGAACGCTCCATGATTCTCGATTATCTCGACACAGGTAAGAGACAGAGGAGAACAAGTGTATGGTTTTAGAGAGCCACGAGCACCAGGAATAAGGATCTACCGTTGTCATTTCGTTCCGTCGACATTCGGTTCCGGAGCGACACGAACGGCGACTTAGAATTTTTTCCCTCGGGCTCCGGAGCGACACGAACGGGGACTTAGAATTTTTTCGCTCGGGCTCCGGAGCGACACGATCGCTCCGTTATTCTACGTTCTCTCGGTCCACGGGCATCAGAGAGCAAAACAGCCTAATAGTTTTAGAGTGCCTCAACGATCAGGAATATGGATCTAACGTTCTCGTTTCGAACCGACGACTTTCGGTTCCGGAGCGACACGAACGCTCCATGATTCTCGATTATCTCGACACAGGTAAGAGACAGAGGAGAACAAGTGTATGGTTTTAGAGAGCCACGAGCACCAGGAATAAGGATCTACCGTTGTCATTTCGTTCCGTCGACATTCGGTTCCGGAGCGACACGAACGGGGACTTAGAATTTTTTCGCTCGGGCTCCGGAGCGACACGAACGGGGACTTAGAATTTTTTCGCTCGGGCTCCGGAGCGACACGATCGCTCCGTTATTCTACGTTCTCTCGGTCCACGGGCATCAGAGAGCAAAACAGCCTAATAGTTTTAGAGTGCCTCAACGATCAGGAATATGGATCTAACGTTCTCGTTTCGAACCGACGACTTTCGGTTCCGGAGCGACACGAACGCTCCATGATTCTCGATTATCTCGACACAGGTAAGAGACAGAGGAGAACAAGTGTATGGTTTTAGAGAGCCACGAGCACCAGGAATAAGGATCTACCGTTGTCATTTCGTTCCGTCGACATTCGGTTCCGGAGCGACACGAACGGGGACTTAGAATTTTTTCGCTCGGGCTCCGGAGCGACACGATCGCTCCGTTATTCTACGTTCTCTCGGTCCACGGGCATCAGAGAGCAAAACAGCCTAATAGTTTTAGAGTGCCTCAACGATCAGGAATATGGATCTAACGTTCTCGTTTCGAACCGACGACATTCGGTTCCGGAGCGACACGAACGCTCCATGATTCTCGATTATCTCGACACAGGTAAGAGACAGAGGAGAACAAGTGTATGGTTTTAGAGAGCCACGAGCACCAGGAATAAGGATCTACCGTTGTCATTTCGTTCCGTCGACATTCGGTTCCGGAGCGACACGAACGTTGACTTAGAATTTTTTCGCTCGGGCTCCGGAGCGACACGAACGGGGACTTAGAATTTTTTCGCTCTTGCTCCGGAGCGACACGATCGCTCCGTTATTCTACGTTCTCTCGGTCCACGGGCATCAGAGAGCAAAACAGCCTAATAGTTTTAGAGTGCCTCAACGATCAGGAATATGGATCTAACGTTCTCGTTTCGAACCGACGACTTTCGGTTCCGGAGCGACACGAACGCTCCATGATTCTCGATTATCTCGACACAGGTAAGAGACAGAGGAGAACAAGTGTATGGTTTTAGAGAGCCACGAGCACCAGGAATAAGGATCTACCGTTGTCATTTCGTTCCGTCGACATTCGGTTCCGGAGCGACACGAACGGCGACTTAGAATTTTTTCCCTCGGGCTCCGGAGCGACACGAACGGGGACTTAGAATTTTTTCGCTCGGGCTCCGGAGCGACACGATCGCTCCGTTATTCTACGTTCTCTCGGTCCACGGGCATCAGAGAGCAAAACAGCCTAATAGTTTTAGAGTGCCTCAACGATCAGGAATATGGATCTAACGTTCTCGTTTCGAACCGACGACTTTCGGTTCCGGAGCGACACGAACGCTCCATGATTCTCGATTATCTCGACACAGGTAAGAGACAGAGGAGAACAAGTGTATGGTTTTAGAGAGCCACGAGCACCAGGAATAAGGATCTACCGTTGTCATTTCGTTCCGTCGACATTCGGTTCCGGAGCGACACGAACGGCGACTTAGAATTTTTTCCCTCGGGCTCCGGAGCGACACGAACGGGGACTTAGAATTTTTTCGCTCGGGCTCCGGAGCGACACGATCGCTCCGTTATTCTACGTTCTCTCGGTCCACGGGCATCAGAGAGCAAAACAGCCTAATAGTTTTAGAGTGCCTCAACGATCAGGAATATGGATCTAACGTTCTCGTTTCGAACCGACGACTTTCGGTTCCGGAGCGACACGAACGCTCCATGATTCTCGATTATCTCGACACAGGTAAGAGACAGAGGAGAACAAGTGTATGGTTTTAGAGAGCCACGAGCACCAGGAATAAGGATCTACCGTTGTCATTTCGTTCCGTCGACATTCGGTTCCGGAGCGACACGAACGGGGACTTAGAATTTTTTCGCTCGGGCTCCGGAGCGACACGAACGGGGACTTAGAATTTTTTCGCTCGGGCTCCGGAGCGACACGATCGCTCCGTTATTCTACGTTCTCTCGGTCCACGGGCATCAGAGAGCAAAACAGCCTAATAGTTTTAGAGTGCCTCAACGATCAGGAATATGGATCTAACGTTCTCGTTTCGAACCGACGACTTTCGGTTCCGGAGCGACACGAACGCTCCATGATTCTCGATTATCTCGACACAGGTAAGAGACAGAGGAGAACAAGTGTATGGTTTTAGAGAGCCACGAGCACCAGGAATAAGGATCTACCGTTGTCATTTCGTTCCGTCGACATTCGGTTCCGGAGCGACACGAACGGGGACTTAGAATTTTTTGGCTCGGGCTCCGGAGCGACACGATCGCTCCGTTATTCTACGTTCTCTCGGTCCACGGGCATCAGAGAGCAAAACAGCCTAATAGTTTTAGAGTGCCTCAACGATCAGGAATATGGATCTAACGTTCTCGTTTCGAACCGACGACATTCGGTTCCGGAGCGACACGAACGCTCCATGATTCTCGATTATCTCGACACAGGTAAGAGACAGAGGAGAACAAGTGTATGGTTTTAGAGAGCCACGAGCACCAGGAATAAGGATCTACCGTTGTCATTTCGTTCCGTCGACATTCGGTTCCGGAGCGACACGAACGTTGACTTAGAATTTTTTCGCTCGGGCTCCGGAGCGACACGAACGGGGACTTAGAATTTTTTCGCTCTTGCTCCGGAGCGACACGATCGCTCCGTTATTCTACGTTCTCTCGGTCCACGGGCATCAGAGAGCAAAACAGCCTAATAGTTTTAGAGTGCCTCAACGATCAGGAATATGGATCTAACGTTCTCGTTTCGAACCGACGACTTTCGGTTCCGGAGCGACACGAACGCTCCATGATTCTCGATTATCTCGACACAGGTAAGAGACAGAGGAGAACAAGTGTATGGTTTTAGAGAGCCACGAGCACCAGGAATAAGGATCTACCGTTGTCATTTCGTTCCGTCGACATTCGGTTCCGGAGCGACACGAACGGCGACTTAGAATTTTTTCCCTCGGGCTCCGGAGCGACACGAACGGGGACTTAGAATTTTTTCGCTCGGGCTCCGGAGCGACACGATCGCTCCGTTATTCTACGTTCTCTCGGTCCACGGGCATCAGAGAGCAAAACAGCCTAATAGTTTTAGAGTGCCTCAACGATCAGGAATATGGATCTAACGTTCTCGTTTCGAACCGACGACTTTCGGTTCCGGAGCGACACGAACGCTCCATGATTCTCGATTATCTCGACACAGGTAAGAGACAGAGGAGAACAAGTGTATGGTTTTAGAGAGCCACGAGCACCAGGAATAAGGATCTACCGTTGTCATTTCGTTCCGTCGACATTCGGTTCCGGAGCGACACGAACGGGGACTTAGAATTTTTTCCCTCGGGCTCCGGAGCGACACGAACGGGGACTTAGAATTTTTTCGCTCGGGCTCCGGAGCGACACGAACGGGGACTTAGAATTTTTTCGCTCGGGCTCCGGAGCGACACGATTGCTCCGTTATTCTACGTTCTCTCGGTCCACGGGCATCAGAGAGCAAAACAGCCTAATAGTTTTAGAGTGCCTCAACGATCAGGAATATGGATCTAACGTTCTCGTTTCGAACCGACGACTTTCGGTTCCGGAGCGACACGAACGCTCCATGATTCTCGATTATCTCGACACAGGTAAGAGACAGAGGAGAACAAGTGTATGGTTTTAGAGAGCCACGAGCACCAGGAATAAGGATCTACCGTTGTCATTTCGTTCCGTCGACATTCGGTTCCGGAGCGACACGAACGGGGACTTAGAATTTTTTCGCTCGGGCTCCGGAGCGACACGATCGCTCCGTTATTCTACGTTCTCTCGGTCCACGGGCATCAGAGAGCAAAACAGCCTAATAGTTTTAGAGTGCCTCAACGATCAGGAATATGGATCTAACGTTCTCGTTTCGAACCGACGACATTCGGTTCCGGAGCGACACGAACGCTCCATGATTCTCGATTATCTCGACACAGGTAAGAGACAGAGGAGAACAAGTGTATGGTTTTAGAGAGCCACGAGCACCAGGAATAAGGATCTACCGTTGTCATTTCGTTCCGTCGACATTCGGTTCCGGAGCGACACGAACGGGGACTTAGAATTTTTTCGCTCGGGCTCCGGAGCGACACGAACGGGGACTTAGAATTTTTTCGCTCGGGCTCCGGAGCGACACGATCGCTCCGTTATTCTACGTTCTCTCGGTCCACGGGCATCAGAGAGCAAAACAGCCTAATAGTTTTAGAGTGCCTCAACGATCAGGAATATGGATCTAACGTTCTCGTTTCGAACCGACGACTTTCGGTTCCGGAGCGACACGAACGCTCCATGATTCTCGATTATCTCGACACAGGTAAGAGACAGAGGAGAACAAGTGTATGGTTTTAGAGAGCCACGAGCACCAGGAATAAGGATCTACCGTTGTCATTTCGTTCCGTCGACATTCGGTTCCGGAGCGACACGAACGGCGACTTAGAATTTTTTCCCTCGGGCTCCGGAGCGACACGAACGGGGACTTAGAATTTTTTCGCTCGGGCTCCGGAGCGACACGATCGCTCCGTTATTCTACGTTCTCTCGGTCCACGGGCATCAGAGAGCAAAACAGCCTAATAGTTTTAGAGTGCCTCAACGATCAGGAATATGGATCTAACGTTCTCGTTTCGAACCGACGACTTTCGGTTCCGGAGCGACACGAACGCTCCATGATTCTCGATTATCTCGACACAGGTAAGAGACAGAGGAGAACAAGTGTATGGTTTTAGAGAGCCACGAGCACCAGGAATAAGGATCTACCGTTGTCATTTCGTTCCGTCGACATTCGGTTCCGGAGCGACACGAACGGGGACTTAGAATTTTTTCCCTCGGGCTCCGGAGCGACACGAACGGGGACTTAGAATTTTTTCGCTCGGGCTCCGGAGCGACACGATCGCTCCGTTATTCTACGTTCTCTCGGTCCACGGGCATCAGAGAGCAAAACAGCCTAATAGTTTTAGAGTGCCTCAACGACCAGGAATATGGATCTAACGTTCTCGTTTCGAACCGACGACTTTCGGTTCCGGAGCGACACGAACGCTCCATGATTCTCGATTATCTCGACACAGGTAAGAGACAGAGGAGAACAAGTGTATGGTTTTAGAGAGCCACGAGCACCAGGAATAAGGATCTACCGTTGTCATTTCGTTCCGTCGACATTCGGTTCCGGAGCGACACGAACGGGGACTTAGAATTTTTTCGCTCGGGCTCCGGAGCGACACGATCGCTCCGTTATTCTACGTTCTCTCGGTCCACGGGCATCAGAGAGCAAAACAGCCTAATAGTTTTAGAGTGCCTCAACGATCAGGAATATGGATCTAACGTTCTCGTTTCGAACCGACGACTTTCGGTTCCGGAGCGACACGAACGCTCCATGATTCTCGATTATCTCGACACAGGTAAGAGACAGAGGAGAACAAGTGTATGGTTTTAGAGAGCCACGAGCACCAGGAATAAGGATCTACCGTTGTCATTTCGTTCCGTCGACATTCGGTTCCGGAGCGACACGAACGGGGACTTAGAATTTTTTCCCTCGGGCTCCGGAGCGACACGAACGGGGACTTAGAATTTTTTCGCTCGGGCTCCGGAGCGACACGATCGCTCCGTTATTCTACGTTCTCTCGGTCCACGGGCATCAGAGAGCAAAACAGCCTAATAGTTTTAGAGTGCCTCAACGACCAGGAATATGGATCTAACGTTCTCGTTTCGAACCGACGACTTTCGGTTCCGGAGCGACACGAACGCTCCATGATTCTCGATTATCTCGACACAGGTAAGAGACAGAGGAGAACAAGTGTATGGTTTTAGAGAGCCACGAGCACCAGGAATAAGGATCTACCGTTGTCATTTCGTTCCGTCGACATTCGGTTCCGGAGCGACACGAACGGGGACTTAGAATTTTTTCGCTCGGGCTCCGGAGCGACACGAACGGGGACTTAGAATTTTTTCGCTCGGGCTCCGGAGCGACACGATTGCTCCGTTATTCTACGTTCTCTCGGTCCACGGGCATCAGAGAGCAAAACAGCCTAATAGTTTTAGAGTGCCTCAACGATCAGGAATATGGATCTAACGTTCTCGTTTCGAACCGACGACTTTCGGTTCCGGAGCGACACGAACGCTCCATGATTCTCGATTATCTCGACACAGGTAAGAGACAGAGGAGAACAAGTGTATGGTTTTAGAGAGCCACGAGCACCAGGAATAAGGATCTACCGTTGTCATTTCGTTCCGTCGACATTCGGTTCCGGAGCGACACGAACGGCGACTTAGAATTTTTTCCCTCGGGCTCCGGAGCGACACGAACGGGGACTTAGAATTTTTTCGCTCGGGCTCCGGAGCGACACGATCGCTCCGTTATTCTACGTTCTCTCGGTCCACGGGCATCAGAGAGCAAAACAGCCTAATAGTTTTAGAGTGCCTCAACGATCAGGAATATGGATCTAACGTTCTCGTTTCGAACCGACGACTTTCGGTTCCGGAGCGACACGAACGCTCCATGATTCTCGATTATCTCGACACAGGTAAGAGACAGAGGAGAACAAGTGTATGGTTTTAGAGAGCCACGAGCACCAGGAATAAGGATCTACCGTTGTCATTTCGTTCCGTCGACATTCGGTTCCGGAGCGACACGAACGGGGACTTAGAATTTTTTCCCTCGGGCTCCGGAGCGACACGAACGGGGACTTAGAATTTTTTCGCTCGGGCTCCGGAGCGACACGAACGGGGACTTAGAATTTTTTCGCTCGGGCTCCGGAGCGACACGATTGCTCCGTTATTCTACGTTCTCTCGGTCCACGGGCATCAGAGAGCAAAACAGCCTAATAGTTTTAGAGTGCCTCAACGATCAGGAATATGGATCTAACGTTCTCGTTTCGAACCGACGACTTTCGGTTCCGGAGCGACACGAACGCTCCATGATTCTCGATTATCTCGACACAGGTAAGAGACAGAGGAGAACAAGTGTATGGTTTTAGAGAGCCACGAGCACCAGGAATAAGGATCTACCGTTGTCATTTCGTTCCGTCGACATTCGGTTCCGGAGCGACACGAACGGGGACTTAGAATTTTTTCGCTCGGGCTCCGGAGCGACACGATCGCTCCGTTATTCTACGTTCTCTCGGTCCACGGGCATCAGAGAGCAAAACAGCCTAATAGTTTTAGAGTGCCTCAACGATCAGGAATATGGATCTAACGTTCTCGTTTCGAACCGACGACATTCGGTTCCGGAGCGACACGAACGCTCCATGATTCTCGATTATCTCGACACAGGTAAGACACAGAGGAGAACAAGTGTATGGTTTTAGAGAGCCACGAGCACCAGGAATAAGGATCTACCGTTGTCATTTCGTTCCGTCGACATTCGGTTCCGGAGCGACACGAACGGGGACTTAGAATTTTTTCGCTCGGGCTCCGGAGCGACACGAACGGGGACTTAGAATTTTTTCGCTCGGGCTCCGGAGCGACACGATCGCTCCGTTATTCTACGTTCTCTCGGTCCACGGGCATCAGAGAGCAAAACAGCCTAATAGTTTTAGAGTGCCTCAACGATCAGGAATATGGATCTAACGTTCTCGTTTCGAACCGACGACTTTCGGTTCCGGAGCGACACGAACGCTCCATGATTCTCGATTATCTCGACACAGGTAAGAGACAGAGGAGAACAAGTGTATGGTTTTAGAGAGCCACGAGCACCAGGAATAAGGATCTACCGTTGTCATTTCGTTCCGTCGACATTCGGTTCCGGAGCGACACGAACGGCGACTTAGAATTTTTTCCCTCGGGCTCCGGAGCGACACGAACGGGGACTTAGAATTTTTTCGCTCGGGCTCCGGAGCGACACGATCGCTCCGTTATTCTACGTTCTCTCGGTCCACGGGCATCAGAGAGCAAAACAGCCTAATAGTTTTAGAGTGCCTCAACGATCAGGAATATGGATCTAACGTTCTCGTTTCGAACCGACGACTTTCGGTTCCGGAGCGACACGAACGCTCCATGATTCTCGATTATCTCGACACAGGTAAGAGACAGAGGAGAACAAGTGTATGGTTTTAGAGAGCCACGAGCACCAGGAATAAGGATCTACCGTTGTCATTTCGTTCCGTCGACATTCGGTTCCGGAGCGACACGAACGGGGACTTAGAATTTTTTCCCTCGGGCTCCGGAGCGACACGAACGGGGACTTAGAATTTTTTCGCTCGGGCTCCGGAGCGACACGATCGCTCCGTTATTCTACGTTCTCTCGGTCCACGGGCATCAGAGAGCAAAACAGCCTAATAGTTTTAGAGTGCCTCAACGATCAGGAATATGGATCTAACGTTCTCGTTTCGAACCGACGACTTTCGGTTCCGGAGCGACACGAACGCTCCATGATTCTCGATTATCTCGACACAGGTAAGAGACAGAGGAGAACAAGTGTATGGTTTTAGAGAGCCACGAGCACCAGGAATAAGGATCTACCGTTGTCATTTCGTTCCGTCGACATTCGGTTCCGGAGCGACACGAACGGCGACTTAGAATTTTTTCCCTCGGGCTCCGGAGCGACACGAACGGGGACTTAGAATTTTTTCGCTCGGGCTCCGGAGCGACACGATCGCTCCGTTATTCTACGTTCTCTCGGTCCACGGGCATCAGAGAGCAAAACAGCCTAATAGTTTTAGAGTGCCTCAACGATCAGGAATATGGATCTAACGTTCTCGTTTCGAACCGACGACTTTCGGTTCCGGAGCGACACGAACGCTCCATGATTCTCGATTATCTCGACACAGGTAAGAGACAGAGGAGAACAAGTGTATGGTTTTAGAGAGCCACGAGCACCAGGAATAAGGATCTACCGTTGTCATTTCGTTCCGTCGACATTCGGTTCCGGAGCGACACGAACGGCGACTTAGAATTTTTTCCCTCGGGCTCCGGAGCGACACGAACGGGGACTTAGAATTTTTTCGCTCGGGCTCCGGAGCGACACGATCGCTCCGTTATTCTACGTTCTCTCGGTCCACGGGCATCAGAGAGCAAAACAGCCTAATAGTTTTAGAGTGCCTCAACGATCAGGAATATGGATCTAACGTTCTCGTTTCGAACCGACGACTTTCGGTTCCGGAGCGACACGAACGCTCCATGATTCTCGATTATCTCGACACAGGTAAGAGACAGAGGAGAACAAGTGTATGGTTTTAGAGAGCAACGAGCACCAGGAATAAGGATCTACCGTTGTCATTTCGTTCCGTCGACATTCGGTTCCGGAGCGACACGAACGGGGACTTAGAATTTTTTCGCTCGGGCTCCGGAGCGACACGAACGGGGACTTAGAATTTTTTCGCTCGGGCTCCGGAGCGACACGATCGCTCCGTTATTCTACGTTCTCTCGGTCCACGGGCATCAGAGAGCAAAACAGCCTAGTAGTTTTAGAGTGCCTCAACGATCAGGAATATGGATCTAACGTTCTCGTTTCGAACCGACGACTTTCGGTTCCGGAGCGACACGAACGCTCCATGATTCTCGATTATCTCGACACAGGTAAGAGACAGAGGAGAACAAGTGTATGGTTTTAGAGAGCCACGAGCACCAGGAATAAGGATCTACCGTTGTCATTTCGTTCCGTCGACATTCGGTTCCGGAGCGACACGAACGGGGACTTAGAATTTTTTCGCTCGGGCTCCGGAGCGACACGAACGGGGACTTAGAATTTTTTCGCTCGGGCTCCGGAGCGACACGATCGCTCCGTTATTCTACGTTCTCTCGGTCCACGGGCATCAGAGAGCAAAACAGCCTAATAGTTTTAGAGTGCCTCAACGATCAGGAATATGGATCTAACGTTCTCGTTTCGAACCGACGACTTTCGGTTCCGGAGCGACACGAACGCTCCATGATTCTCGATTATCTCGACACAGGTAAGAGACAGAGGAGAACAAGTGTATGGTTTTAGAGAGCCACGAGCACCAGGAATAAGGATCTACCGTTGTCATTTCGTTCCGTCGACATTCGGTTCCGGAGCGACACGAACGGCGACTTAGAATTTTTTCCCTCGGGCTCCGGAGCGACACGAACGGGGACTTAGAATTTTTTCGCTCGGGCTCCGGAGCGACACGATGGCTCCGTTATTCTACGTTCTCTCGGTCCACGGGCATCAGAGAGCAAAACAGCCTAATAGTTTTAGAGTGCCTCAACGATCAGGAATATGGATCTAACGTTCTCGTTTCGAACCGACGACTTTCGGTTCCGGAGCGACACGAACGCTCCATGATTCTCGATTATCTCGACACAGGTAAGAGACAGAGGAGAACAAGTGTATGGTTTTAGAGAGCCACGAGCACCAGGAATAAGGATCTACCGTTGTCATTTCGTTCCGTCGACATTCGGTTCCGGAGCGACTCGAACGGGGACTTAGAATTTTTTCGCTCGGGCTCCGGAGCGACACGATCGCTCCGTTATTCTACGTTCTCTCGGTCCACGGGCATCAGAGAGCAAAACAGCCTAATAGTTTTAGAGTGCCTCAACGATCAGGAATATGGATCTAACGTTCTCGTTTCGAACCGACGACTTTCGGTTCCGGAGCGACACGAACGCTCCATGATTCTCGATTATCTCGACACAGGTAAGAGACAGAGGAGAACAAGTGTATGGTTTTAGAGAGCCACGAGCACCAGGAATAAGGATCTACCGTTGTCATTTCGTTCCGTCGACATTCGGTTCCGGAGCGACACGAACGGGGACTTAGAATTTTTTCGCTCGGGCTCCGGAGCGACACGAACGGGGACTTAGAATTTTTTCGCTCGGGCTCCGGAGCGACACGATCGCTCCGTTATTCTACGTTCTCTCGGTCCACGGGCATCAGAGAGCAAAACAGCCTAATAGTTTTAGAGTGCCTCAACGATCAGGAATATGGATCTAACGTTCTCGTTTCGAACCGACGACTTTCGGTTCCGGAGCGACACGAACGCTCCATGATTCTCGATTATCTCGACACAGGTAAGAGACAGAGGAGAACAAGTGTATGGTTTTAGAGAGCCACTAGCACCAGGAATAAGGATCTACCGTTGTCATTTCGTTCCGTCGACATTCGGTTCCGGAGCGACACGAACGGGGACTTAGAATTTTTTCGCTCGGGCTCCGGAGCGACACGAACGGGGACTTAGAATTTTTTCGCTCGGGCTCCGGAGCGACACGATCGCTCCGTTATTCTACGTTCTCTCGGTCCACGGGCATCAGAGAGCAAAACAGCCTAATAGTTTTAGAGTGCCTCAACGATCAGGAATATGGATCTAACGTTCTCGTTTCGAACCGACGACTTTCGGTTCCGGAGCGACACGAACGCTCCATGATTCTCGATTATCTCGACACAGGTAAGAGACAGAGGAGAACAAGTGTATGGTTTTAGAGAGCCACGAGCACCAGGAATAAGGATCTACCGTTGTCATTTCGTTCCGTCGACATTCGGTTCCGGAGCGACACGAACGGGGACTTAGAATTTTTTCGCTCGGGCTCCGGAGCGACACGAACGGGGACTTAGAATTTTTTCGCTCGGGCTCCGGAGCGACACGATTGCTCCGTTATTCTACGTTCTCTCGGTCCACGGGCATCAGAGAGCAAAACAGCCTAATAGTTTTAGAGTGCCTCAACGATCAGGAATATGGATCTAACGTTCTCGTTTCGAACCGACGACTTTCGGTTCCGGAGCGACACGAACGCTCCATGATTCTCGATTATCTCGACACAGGTAAGAGACAGAGGAGAACAAGTGTATGGTTTTAGAGAGCCACGAGCACCAGGAATAAGGATCTACCGTTGTCATTTCGTTCCGTCGACATTCGGTTCCGGAGCGACACGAACGGGGACTTAGAATTTTTTCGCTCGGGCTCCGGAGCGACACGATCGCTCCGTTATTCTACGTTCTCTCGGTCCACGGGCATCAGAGAGCAAAACAGCCTAATAGTTTTAGAGTGCCTCAACGATCAGGAATATGGATCTAACGTTCTCGTTTCGAACCGACGACTTTCGGTTCCGGAGCGACACGAACGCTCCATGATTCTCGATTATCTCGACACAGGTAAGAGACAGAGGAGAACAAGTGTATGGTTTTAGAGAGCAACGAGCACCAGGAATAAGGATCTACCGTTGTCATTTCGTTCCGTCGACATTCGGTTCCGGAGCGACACGAACGTTGACTTAGAATTTTTTCGCTCGGGCTCCGGAGCGACACGAACGGGGACTTAGAATTTTTTCGCTCGGGCTCCGGAGCGACACGATCGCTCCGTTATTCTACGTTCTCTCGGTCCACGGGCATCAGAGAGCAAAACAGCCTAATAGTTTTAGAGTGCCTCAACGACCAGGAATATGGATCTAACGTTCTCGTTTCGAACCGACGACTTTCGGTTCCGGAGCGACACGAACGCTCCATGATTCTCGATTATCTCGACACAGGTAAGAGACAGAGGAGAACAAGTGTATGGTTTTAGAGAGCCACGAGCACCAGGAATAAGGATCTACCGTTGTCATTTCGTTCCGTCGACATTCGGTTCCGGAGCGACACGAACGGGGACTTAGAATTTTTTCGCTCGGGCTCCGGAGCGACACGAACGGGGACTTAGAATTTTTTCGCTCGGGCTCCGGAGCGACACGATCGCTCCGTTATTCTACGTTCTCTCGGTCCACGGGCATCAGAGAGCAAAACAGCCTAATAGTTTTAGAGTGCCTCAACGATCAGGAATATGGATCTAACGTTCTCGTTTCGAACCGACGACTTTCGGTTCCGGAGCGACACGAACGCTCCATGATTCTCGATTATCTCGACACAGGTAAGAGACAGAGGAGAACAAGTGTATGGTTTTAGAGAGCCACGAGCACCAGGAATAAGGATCTACCGTTGTCATTTCGTTCCGTCGACATTCGGTTCCGGAGCGACACGAACGGCGACTTAGAATTTTTTCCCTCGGGCTCCGGAGCGACACGAACGGGGACTTAGAATTTTTTCGCTCGGGCTCCGGAGCGACACGATGGCTCCGTTATTCTACGTTCTCTCGGTCCACGGGCATCAGAGAGCAAAACAGCCTAATAGTTTTAGAGTGCCTCAACGATCAGGAATATGGATCTAACGTTCTCGTTTCGAACCGACGACTTTCGGTTCCGGAGCGACACGAACGCTCCATGATTCTCGATTATCTCGACACAGGTAAGAGACAGAGGAGAACAAGTGTATGGTTTTAGAGAGCCACGAGCACCAGGAATAAGGATCTACCGTTGTCATTTCGTTCCGTCGACATTCGGTTCCGGAGCGACACGAACGGGGACTTAGAATTTTTTCGCTCGGGCTCCGGAGCGACACGATCGCTCCGTTATTCTACGTTCTCTCGGTCCACGGGCATCAGAGAGCAAAACAGCCTAATAGTTTTAGAGTGCCTCAACGATCAGGAATATGGATCTAACGTTCTCGTTTCGAACCGACGACTTTCGGTTCCGGAGCGACACGAACGCTCCATGATTCTCGATTATCTCGACACAGGTAAGAGACAGAGGAGAACAAGTGTATGGTTTTAGAGAGCCACGAGCACCAGGAATAAGGATCTACCGTTGTCATTTCGTTCCGTCGACATTCGGTTCCGGAGCGACACGAACGGGGACTTAGAATTTTTTCGCTCGGGCTCCGGAGCGACACGATCGCTCCGTTATTCTACGTTCTCTCGGTCCACGGGCATCAGAGAGCAAAACAGCCTAATAGTTTTAGAGTGCCTCAACGATCAGGAATATGGATCTAACGTTCTCGTTTCGAACCGACGACTTTCGGTTCCGGAGCGACACGAACGCTCCATGATTCTCGATTATCTCGACACAGGTAAGAGACAGAGGAGAACAAGTGTATGGTTTTAGAGAGCCACGAGCACCAGGAATAAGGATCTACCGTTGTCATTTCGTTCCGTCGACATTCGGTTCCGGAGCGACACGAACGGGGACTTAGAATTTTTTCGCTCGGGCTCCGGAGCGACACGAACGGGGACTTAGAATTTTTTCGCTCGGGCTCCGGAGCGACACGATCGCTCCGTTATTCTACGTTCTCTCGGTCCACGGGCATCAGAGAGCAAAACAGCCTAATAGTTTTAGAGTGCCTCAACGATCAGGAATATGGATCTAACGTTCTCGTTTCGAACCGACGACTTTCGGTTCCGGAGCGACACGAACGCTCCATGATTCTCGATTATCTCGACACAGGTAAGAGACAGAGGAGAACAAGTGTATGGTTTTAGAGAGCCACGAGCACCAGGAATAAGGATCTACCGTTGTCATTTCGTTCCGTCGACATTCGGTTCCGGAGCGACACGAACGGGGACTTAGAATTTTTTCGCTCGGGCTCCGGAGCGACACGAACGGGGACTTAGAATTTTTTCGCTCGGGCTCCGGAGCGACACGATCGCTCCGTTATTCTACGTTCTCTCGGTCCACGGGCATCAGAGAGCAAAACAGCCTAATAGTTTTAGAGTGCCTCAACGATCAGGAATATGGATCTAACGTTCTCGTTTCGAACCGACGACTTTCGGTTCCGGAGCGACACGAACGCTCCATGATTCTCGATTATCTCGACACAGGTAAGAGACAGAGGAGAACAAGTGTATGGTTTTAGAGAGCCACGAGCACCAGGAATAAGGATCTACCGTTGTCATTTCGTTCCGTCGACATTCGGTTCCGGAGCGACACGAACGGGGACTTAGAATTTTTTCGCTCGGGCTCCGGAGCGACACGAACGGGGACTTAGAATTTTTTCGCTCGGGCTCCGGAGCGACACGATCGCTCCGTTATTCTACGTTCTCTCGGTCCACGGGCATCAGAGAGCAAAACAGCCTAATAGTTTTAGAGTGCCTCAACGATCAGGAATATGGATCTAACGTTCTCGTTTCGAACCGACGACTTTCGGTTCCGGAGCGACACGAACGCTCCATGATTCTCGATTATCTCGACACAGGTAAGAGACAGAGGAGAACAAGTGTATGGTTTTAGAGAGCCACGAGCACCAGGAATAAGGATCTACCGTTGTCATTTCGTTCCGTCGACATTCGGTTCCGGAGCGACACGAACGGGGACTTAGAATTTTTTCGCTCGGGCTCCGGAGCGACACGAACGGGGACTTAGAATTTTTTCGCTCGGGCTCCGGAGCGACACGAACGGGGACTTAGAATTTTTCGCTCGGGCTCCGGAGCGACACGATCGCTCCGTTATTCTACGTTCTCTCGGTCCACGGGCATCAGAGAGCAAAACAGCCTTATAGTTTTAGAGTGCCTCAACGATCAGGAATATGGATCTAACGTTCTCGTTTCGAACCGACGACTTTCGGTTCCGGAGCGACACGAACGCTCCATGATTCTCGATTATCTCGACACAGGTAAGAGACAGAGGAGAACAAGTGTATGGTTTTAGAGAGCCACGAGCACCAGGAATAAGGATCTACCGTTGTCATTTCGTTCCGTCGACATTCGGTTCCGGAGCGACACGAACGGGGACTTAGAATTTTTTTCGCTCGGGCTCCGGAGCGACACGAACGGGGACTTAGAATTTTTTCGCTCGGGCTCCGGAGCGACACGATCGCTCCGTTATTCTACGTTCTCTCGGTCCACGGGCATCAGAGAGCAAAACAGCCTAGTAGTTTTAGAGTGCCTCAACGATCAGGAATATGGATCTAACGTTCTCGTTTCGAACCGACGACTTTCGGTTCCGGAGCGACACGAACGCTCCATGATTCTCGATTATCTCGACACAGGTAAGAGACAGAGGAGAACAAGTGTATGGTTTTAGAGAGCCACGAGCACCAGGAATAAGGATCTACCGTTGTCATTTCGTTCCGTCGACATTCGGTTCCGGAGCGACACGAACGGGGACTTAGAATTTTTTCGCTCGGGCTCCGGAGCGACACGAACGGGGACTTAGAATTTTTTCGCTCGGGCTCCGGAGCGACACGATCGCTCCGTTATTCTACGTTCTCTCGGTCCACGGGCATCAGAGAGCAAAACAGCCTTATAGTTTTAGAGTGCCTCAACGATCAGGAATATGGATCTAACGTTCTCGTTTCGAACCGACGACTTTCGGTTCCGGAGCGACACGAACGCTCCATGATTCTCGATTATCTCGACACAGGTAAGAGACAGAGGAGAACAAGTGTATGGTTTTAGAGAGCCACGAGCACCAGGAATAAGGATCTACCGTTGTCATTTCGTTCCGTCGACATTCGGTTCCGGAGCGACACGAACGGGGACTTAGAATTTTTTCGCTCGGGCTCCGGAGCGACACGATCGCTCCGTTATTCTACGTTCTCTCGGTCCACGGGCATCAGAGAGCAAAACAGCCTAATAGTTTTAGAGTGCCTCAACGATCAGGAATATGGATCTAACGTTCTCGTTTCGAACCGACGACTTTCGGTTCCGGAGCGACACGAACGCTCCATGATTCTCGATTATCTCGACACAGGTAAGAGACAGAGGAGAACAAGTGTATGGTTTTAGAGAGCCACGAGCACCAGGAATAAGGATCTACCGTTGTCATTTCGTTCCGTCGACATTCGGTTCCGGAGCGACACGAACGGGGACTTAGAATTTTTTCGCTCGGGCTCCGGAGCGACACGAACGGGGACTTAGAATTTTTTCGCTCGGGCTCCGGAGCGACACGATCGCTCCGTTATTCTACGTTCTCTCGGTCCACGGGCATCAGAGAGCAAAACAGCCTAATAGTTTTAGAGTGCCTCAACGATCAGGAATATGGATCTAACGTTCTCGTTTCGAACCGACGACTTTCGGTTCCGGAGCGACACGAACGCTCCATGATTCTCGATTATCTCGACACAGGTAAGAGACAGAGGAGAACAAGTGTATGGTTTTAGAGAGCCACGAGCACCAGGAATAAGGATCTACCGTTGTCATTTCGTTCCGTCGACATTCGGTTCCGGAGCGACACGAACGGGGACTTAGAATTTTTTCGCTCGGGCTCCGGAGCGACACGAACGGGGACTTAGAATTTTTTCGCTCGGGCTCCGGAGCGACACGATCGCTCCGTTATTCTACGTTCTCTCGGTCCACGGGCATCAGAGAGCAAAACAGCCTAATAGTTTTAGAGTGCCTCAACGATCAGGAATATGGATCTAACGTTCTCGTTTCGAACCGACGACTTTCGGTTCCGGAGCGACACGAACGCTCCATGATTCTCGATTATCTCGACACAGGTAAGAGACAGAGGAGAACAAGTGTATGGTTTTAGAGAGCCACGAGCACCAGGAATAAGGATCTACCGTTGTCATTTCGTTCCGTCGACATTCGGTTCCGGAGCGACACGAACGGGGACTTAGAATTTTTTCGCTCGGGCTCCGGAGCGACACGAACGGGGACTTAGAATTTTTTCGCTCGGGCTCCGGAGCGACACGATCGCTCCGTTATTCTACGTTCTCTCGGTCCACGGGCATCAGAGAGCAAAACAGCCTAATAGTTTTAGAGTGCCTCAACGATCAGGAATATGGATCTAACGTTCTCGTTTCGAACCGACGACTTTCGGTTCCGGAGCGACACGAACGCTCCATGATTCTCGATTATCTCGACACAGGTAAGAGACAGAGGAGAACAAGTGTATGGTTTTAGAGAGCCACGAGCACCAGGAATAAGGATCTACCGTTGTCATTTCGTTCCGTCGACATTCGGTTCCGGAGCGACACGAACGGGGACTTAGAATTTTTTCGCTCGGGCTCCGGAGCGACACGAACGGGGACTTAGAATTTTTTCGCTCGGGCTCCGGAGCGACACGAACGGGGACTTAGAATTTTTTCGCTCGGGCTCCGGAGCGACACGATCGCTCCGTTATTCTACGTTCTCTCGGTCCACGGGCATCAGAGAGCAAAACAGCCTTATAGTTTTAGAGTGCCTCAACGATCAGGAATATGGATCTAACGTTCTCGTTTCGAACCGACGACTTTCGGTTCCGGAGCGACACGAACGCTCCATGATTCTCGATTATCTCGACACAGGTAAGAGACAGAGGAGAACAAGTGTATGGTTTTAGAGAGCCACGAGCACCAGGAATAAGGATCTACCGTTGTCATTTCGTTCCGTCGACATTCGGTTCCGGAGCGACACGAACGGGGACTTAGAATTTTTTCGCTCGGGCTCCGGGAGCGACACGAACGGGGACTTAGAATTTTTTCGCTCGGGCTCCGGAGCGACACGATCGCTCCGTTATTCTACGTTCTCTCGGTCCACGGGCATCAGAGAGCAAAACAGCCTAGATAGTTTTAGAGTGCCTCAACGATCAGGAATATGGATCTAACGTTCTCGTTTCGAACCGACGACTTTCGGTTCCGGAGCGACACGAACGCTCCATGATTCTCGATTATCTCGACACAGGTAAGAGACAGAGGAGAACAAGTGTATGGTTTTAGAGAGCCACGAGCACCAGGAATAAGGATCTACCGTTGTCATTTCGTTCCGTCGACATTCGGTTCCGGAGCGACACGAACGGGGACTTAGAATTTTTTTCGCTCGGGCTCCGGAGCGACACGAACGGGGACTTAGAATTTTTTCGCTCTGGGCTCCGGAGCGACACGATCGCTCCGTTATTCTACGTTCTCTCGGTCCACGGGCATCAGAGAGCAAAACAGCCTAATAGTTTTAGAGTGCCTCAACGATCAGGAATATGGATCTAACGTTCTCGTTTCGAACCGACGACTTTCGGTTCCGGAGCGACACGAACGCTCCATGATTCTCGATTATCTCGACACAGGTAAGAGACAGAGGAGAACAAGTGTATTGGTTTTAGAGAGCCACGAGCACCAGGAATAAGGATCTACCGTTGTCATTTCGTTCCGTCGACATTCGGTTCCGGAGCGACACGAACGGGGACTTAGAATTTTTTTCGCTCGGGCTCCGGAGCGACACGATCGCTCCGTTATTCTACGTTCTCTCGGTCCACGGGCATCAGAGAGCAAACAGCCTAATAGTTTTAGAGTGCCTCAACGATCAGGAATATGGACTCTAACGTTCTCGT